>NW_009799101.1:2341006-2351101 GCF_000213175.1 Neurospora tetrasperma FGSC 2508
GGGGAGGAGAGAGAGAGAAAGAGAGCGGGATCCATTTGCATTATTACTTTACCCTAACTCAAAAATTTGGAGAAGAACCAAGTGCAGGGCCATTCATTGGCATTGCCCTGTCGCTGTCACCTTACCTCAAACCCAGCCAGCGATGGGAGCTAAGGTCCATTTGCACTGCTACCTAAAGTCTTAGCAGACCTCCCGTCCGAAGCAATGAAGCAATGAAGTAATGAAGCAATGAAGCAATGAAGCAATGAAGCAATAAAGCAATAGAGTCAATGGGAGTCAATGGGAGTCAATGAGAGTCAATGGGAGTCAATGGGAGTCAATGGGAGTTGATGAGAGCCAATGGGAATTGACTTCGCGGGACAGCTCACAAACTTAGCCACCCTCTGGGGCGAGCCTAATGCCTGCAGCTGGTTAGACTTCAGGTTTTCACAACTTTTGGATAAACGACCCAAGTCACACTTGGACCACCGTACATGATACTAAGTGGACGTGAAGCGTCCAGCCAACCAAACAGTGAGGGAACATGTGCCGTGTAAAAACAGTCCATCTATCCCGAGGATGGAAACCTGAACGCTCCGTTTCGCGGCCGAATACCCTACCCGACCAACCAACCTCCAGGAGCCTTGACGGAGAGCACCGCGCATGCAAATACTGTGTCGTATGTCAAGGCGACCCAACGCCGCGGTATCACAGTGTTTTCTTGTCCGAGTTCCAAATCAACTTTGCGGTAGACACATGTTGCCGAGTTTGGTGGAACGAATCCATGTTGGGAAAATACACCACAAACGAACGTAACTTCTGGGCAGCAATCGCCTCGTTGAAACGGTCTACGACTGATCCCCTGGTTGCGAATCTGGCGAGGCCCAGTCTTCACGACACGTTCCGTCTTCTTTCCCTGGTTACAACTCGGTTAGCCGCGTGTACTATATATGGAGCAATCAGTTGGGGCAGAGGTGACACGAGAGGCATGCGGCGCTCTCTTCGTCCTGGCACGAATGCAACGGTAACCGCCTTTCTGGCCGATACAAGATTTTAGACGGTGGGAGGCCACGGGCGTCCACAGGCCCAGCCCGTACCTCTGCCAGATGATTTCTCTCTCATGTGTGCACAAGGATTCGTTTTGTTCACCCTTCTGTGTGTCCCAACCGTAAAGAACCTTGGGATGATTCCATGTCGGAGGAACCGTACTTGAGTTTTAGCCGTTCCGAAACAGCTCTCGCTGCCTTGGCATGTTCGACATCGGTTTGCCGATTATACGATGCTACACGGACACGCAGGCGAGAAGCTTTGTCCCCCCGATGAACCATGGAAGCTTATATGTATTCGTCGTCGTCCAAGGCTGGCTGGACTGGCCCCCGTTTGGAAATCTTGTGCGTCGCCAACAGGAAAGCGTTTCGCGACAGTCTGTCATTGATGTGTCAGTCACACGAAAGGTGCTGTTGAACACTCAGAGATCTGGACCTGCTTGCCTACCTGCCACATCTGCCTTCTTTCACATACCTGCGGCGAGGCGCCAACGGCTTGCATGCAGTCCTCCAAATCAGCCTTTACGCAGATTGCCTTGACCATTCTGACTCGGCTCCGGGGGGGGGGGGGTTATCATTGTTCAATCCCTTACAAGAACGACACGGCAATCAGCGTGTATACGCATCAACAACCTGGCAATCACTCCCTTTTCCCTTGTGTCAGGTTGCCTCGTTGTTCTCAAAGGTCTCTAGCGTCTACATGGTAAAAACAGGTTGATGTCCATTGTTGCACGCGTGCGTGTTCGGTTGCCGGCTGATTGTTTCCCAAAACATGGTAACTCACGTCATGCCGTACCGAACGACGAACTGCTTTCCTAGACCAAGAAGAGCTTAGTTTTATACTTCAACCTTATATCAAGGAGACTGTCAAAGGATGATAGTTGATGATAAACGGTAGTTGGCCCAGGGGTGCTGGAACGTGAATCAACAATAGCCGTGTCCCACCGCCTGACTATAGTCCGCAAGCTTACCTTGGCCCATTATCATGGTAAACAAGAATACACAAAGGCATTATTTCCGGTCAACAGGGGATACCACCTACAGAATGCATCTGGCCGTCATTGTGACAGTGGGAGGAGTGGTCATAGTGGTGAAGGAGACCGACCTGATGCGAACGCAAGCAATAGCAGACCGCACACCTTCAACAACGACTAAAGTCCAACCAGGTGTAAGCCCAATCTAACATTGAAACAGCTTGAGGGTGTAACGTTGAAAGTTCACCAGACATGCTGCCTTGTTGCTTAATTTTGACTTGGTTACCTTTTCCGCCAGCAACCCAACTGGGCGAACCGCATATTTGACGGTGTGTGTATCTTTTCCAACCTTGCATACAGGCGTTTTGCTCTAACCGAAGTGATTCAGAGTCCAGTAGGTATATCAGCGACATGATATCTCGAAAACGTTTTTGAAAGTGGGTTAACGGGTCTCGCTTCCCAAAATTTCTTTGACGGTAACCCCAGCGGACGGGAAAGTTCACAAGTCAGGTTATTATGGCAGTAATACGCACCAGTACGAGCAGGTATAGTACTCAATGCTCCGTACGAACGAACTAGTATTGGTACCAGTATACGTCCTACTACCGACATGCGGACATCTAGCATCGCATGGCCTAGCGAGCGGGACGTTGCGACCCTGTTAACACTTACTGCCTGCTAATTGCCCTAATATGGTCTTGAAGTGCCTCTGGCCGATAATGACACAGGGAAGGAGGTTGTTGATCGTACCATAGATTCGTCATCCGACATGGGGGGTTGCTATCCTAAGTGATGGATGCCGTCACATTCGGATCAGTAGTACCTACAACAGAGGTTATATTAGCGGGAACGAGACTATCCATACTACACATTCAAGCAAAAATCACTCAAATTGGTAGGTGTCAGGGAGGCCATTAGGGTTTACCTTGGCTGATCTTTGACTTGCATAGGCGAAACCTACAGACAGCTAACGGGTTGATGGTTCATTCAGTGGGTGCGAACATGACCGCATGGGTATTGGTAGCCCGGCACAAGAGGCAGGGGCAAGATGACAGGTTTTCCCCATTGATGATTGATTGCGCCTGCTGGCTGTCATGTTCGACAAGGGACAGGCGCCAAGATCTTGCAAAGATACCCTCACGCAGCCAATGCGTGTGCTACCCTGTCTCCCTGTCAGTATCTCCTGTACCGGTGGGTATGAACAGGGCTCAGGTGCGGAAGTGTGAACCGTTTTCAGATGCCCTAGCCCGAAATCCTCCTCCACACTCATGTGGGCGCGTGGGGATGGGACATGACATACTTACTGGTTGGACATAAATCTATCGTTTCCTGTTCATGCTCTCATTGTTCCCTCCCATTTTTTTTCTTTTTTTCCGTGGTACTTGTTTGGGTCGTCGGTTGTCGCAGCGATGTGCTCCTCGAGCTCGGTTCTTTCTGCGGCCGACAGCTAACCGGTCGTTGCGATGAACCATGGATGCGATCCGAAGACGAACGGAACCAATGGCCGAAGGACGAAAGCACCTCTGCTTGGGCCATGGTTCCCACTTGACAGCCGAGGTCTCGAACAAGGCCTTGGCGAGGGACTTGAAGGTTATCTGATGAACCTAGCTAGTTGAACCGGGGTCAGCCAGCATCAGACTGGAGCGACATGAGACCAGGACAAAGGGATGGGGCAAAAGATCCTGGCGCTTTCGACGTGCTCAAGCGCTCGACACTGACAGCAGCAGCACTTACAGTAGGGATCCCTGAACCCCCCCGGAAGGAGAAACATGTGCCGCCCCGGGCCTTCGCCTCAGTCTTGGAACCCCGGCCCGTTCTCTCTGTCCAGTGTTCGGCCAGTCCTGAAACGCCTACGCAGTAAACGACGCGAAAAGGTCGCCGATGTCGACGGACCCAGCCAACGACGTTGCCGAGCTAGGTACGAATCAGAGTACCATGTCTCCGCCTTCCCCAGGTGCGCGCGACGCCTGAAGCTCGGACCACCCATCAAAGCCATAACAACAACACCCCAAAGTCCCAAACAGCAACTCTCCAAAATGACGAGCAATTGCGCAGGCCAGGACAAATTGAGGCGCGGGTCTCGATGATCGATTACTCAGCACTCCGCAACTTCACCCATGTAGGTAACGCCTTCATGCCATACATACCTCTACCCTCCCGTCACTCGGCCTGGTGGTGAACGACTAAGAAGAAGCGGGAAGCAAGCGAGCTCGGCAGGTGAACGAGTCGTGCACAATCCGCATCATGCAACCTGGGCAACAAGCGCGGAGCGAAGAGGTGGGTAACCGTGTGTGGTCGAGTGAACGCGGGAATTGGGAGGATTGGGGGTTTGTGAGTTCGACTTGTTTGGCCTGGTGCCAGGAAGTGACCGCAGCGCCCACTTCACGAAATGCCGGTGGGACTAACTGCTATCATGGCCCACCCAAAATTGTCGGTTGTCGTCAAACTCTGCCCATCCGCGCCTTCCCCCGGTCACAAGAAGTTTTCGTTTCCTCGTCACTCGTCCCTGTGCCGGGAAGTCCCTTGCGAGTCACGGCTGTCAAAAGATGCTTGAATGGAAAGGGTGTATGGTGGTATGGTGGTATGGTAACAATGGTATTTTTGGTATCGCAAGTACGATACTGAATCACATACAGGCGATGGAAACTACCTACTTCTACCTAGAAGTACGACAGCCTCCCGAGGTACCGCGAGTCCTTGTATAAGCCATCTTGGCACGATCTTGGTCAATCTCATCTATGCAAGCTCTGATGGCTTCTTCAGCCCACACCAACATCATAACGAGCAGCATCCAAGTCGACATCAACAAGGGCAAAGCAAACAGGCACCTTACCTATTTCTTTCCAACCACTGACACGGGCGATCGCAACAATGGAAACAATGGAAACTGGGAAAGAGCAAGGACAGCTCCTCCATGCAAGGCAGTCACGGTCATGTACACTATGTATACTGCGCATGTATGTACCTGTCACTTCCACTTTGCGGGTCCTCATCTATCCACCCATCATAGGTGTGAAGCGGAGTGAGTAGGGTTGTGCCTTGATGCAGCTGTCATGTTTCTTATTAGTGTGGAGTAAACTGGAGTTGATCTAGGGAAGATGCGGGATGCTGGATCACTCTTTTGGCGAATGGCATGCTTCCTGATGCTCATCATTAGCCGTGGGTTTTCGTCCTGTCGGTGATTCAGCCCAGGCTCTCATCAGAGTTGCGCGAGCGAATATGTATATCGCGCAAAAATTATGGGGTTTACTACTAGTGACTAGCCGTTATCTGTCGTCCTGGGTGCGAAGTCGGGGAAATAGAACAGGGCCTGGATGAATCGACCACTCAAGCTTTCACTCACACAGTCTGCCATCCAGTTCGTTGTTTCTACCACGCTCTCCCCTTCCCCCTTTCGTCCTTCCCATCTCGGATACTTTTGCGCATCCGAGACATTGCTCCATCATTCTTGCCACGCCAGTAGAGACATCAAGGGTTTTCCCATGCCCATAGCATGGCTTCTGTGGTTCCATTCAATGCAGCTGCTGCTGACGACTGCAGTGACGCCTGCTCTTCGGGGCCTCTCCGGTAAAGAGGTGAGAGGCGCAACCTTTTCCTTGGTCTGATCCACACCGATCCTTTTTCTCCAGGACCTTTGCCCTCTATAGAACCTAATCTCACCGTGACATTGACGGCCTGGTCGGTTATGGTGATGGAATTCCATCAGTCACGCTCCCACTTGATAGGTACAGACAGGAAACGAGGAATCGGGCTCTAGTTCGCCGCTGTGGTTCGGTCGAGGTCGTTGTCAGGACGATTACTATCAAGGCACAGGTGACAGGTAAGTATGTGTATGTATGAGCCTGGAAACACCTCATGTGCACAGACATGCTGCGACAGTGACAACGCTCGTTTGACACTTGACATTTTGACACTGCCGCTCACGCGCCCCGGCTGGTAGTGACAGATGCAAAAGAAAGACACCTTACAATGGGCAACGGAAAAAAAAAAATCGCCTGTACTACCCGTTCCTGTGCTTACGTGGAATACGCGTAATTCAATGTTTCCCTTTCCCCAGGTCGTCGTGGAGCAACATCCATGTCTTGCCGCTCATTATCTGCTTGGTTGATGGTTGAAGGCCGGTAGTCGATTCCCGCTGTCATTATCATGGTCTGCCTCGCTCTAAATTCGGCTCCAGCTCGCTCTTCATCAAGGTACATTACTGCCATCAATGATCCGTCAATGTACTGTAATTACGGCGGCGGCATCGACATTGAACATCGACACCGCAGCAAAGCTACCTCACCACACTGGGTCACTCGTACCGTCCATCCGCCCCTTTCCTTCTTTACCTCTTCAAGCTGGGTAGATGTCAGTGTAGTGTGCTGTTTAGCTTGGGCGCTCGTCTGTTTCTGTCTTTCATTCTTCAAGCGTTTTGCTTTTCCTCGTCTTTGTAGAACGGAAACCTTTTCCGCCGTGAGATCACTGGGCTGTGACAGCTGGAATTTTCCGGAGGTACCTGGTATCGAGCTCTTGCTGGCTTCAGTGTTGATTTCCTTCTCCTTAGGGCCGCTGGGAATAATCTTACGATGCAGTGAACGATGCTTTTCTTTTCCTATTCCTTCCTTCAGCCTCTAGTCCTCCATTCGTTCTCTATGCTGGTTCTGCCGGGCTTTGCTATATCTTTTCTCCCCAATACATCTTGCAGGCTTGTTTTCTTGCCTTGCACTTTCAAATACGCATTGCGGACTGCACCGTATCTTACGTTTCACTACTGTGTCTTCCATCACATGCCGGTAACGTAAAATACGTTCAAGTTTCCCACAAACGGCAAACCCCGTGTTACATCAGTCTATTGACACTTTTGCTAGCGCACCAGATCGATCTCAAAATACGATCTCGAGAAGGCATAGTGAAGATAAGTGGGAAAGTGGCGCTGGAAGGAGAAGCTTGTGTGATTTTATCAGACAAACCAAATGAAAAGGTCTTCGGACTCAGCTCCGTTCCGCTTCAAGCGTCTGTCTTCTCCATCACCATCTATACAGACGACGAAGACCTCCCATTCTTCCACTTCACATGCTCGCATGCCTTCTAATTCCGGCAGAAAGCAGAGCCGAGAGGAGAGCAACGCTAAACAGAAAGAACACCAGCTTTCCATTCATTCACCAAGGCATCAACACATGACAAATTAGGAAGAAAAAAAAAATTCCAAAAAAAGGAAGTCAACTCAACTAAAAAAAAAATAATACCCGAGCTTTGCTGCCTCACTGTATGTAGTGTATACACACCGGCCGGTGAAAACCGAAACACCTCGCCAAATACGGTATAGTTAAAATGTGCGAAATCAAGAAAACAAATAACCGACTGGGGTTTGAATGGGGGGGCGGACGGACGGGCTGGCACATGCAGCCAGCAGCAAGCACGCTCAAGGAAAATGTCCGGTGATCAATCATTCGTCAACACAAGGCTTTTCCCTGGGAAGGGTAAGAAAAAAGCAAAGATCTCTTTCTCTCACAGTGCTCATTCATGACGAGAAAGGGAGCCAGTCGATACAGTGTGAGTGGAGTGGAAGGATCGAGGGAGGCAGTCAGGTGGAGGGATTGTAGGAGGGGGAAGATTGAATGAAATAGGGAAAAAAAGAAAAGAAGCAAACCGAGGGAGAGAGAGAGCGCGCCCGCTCGGTGGGCAATGTGCCATGAGAAGTGAACAAAAAGAGAGAGGGGGAAAAAAGCAACAGAGAAATTTGGAATCTGGTTCGAATTGACACCAAGATTCTTCCAGACAAAGCAAGACGTCTAGAGGTACTGTGCACGTCTAAATTGAATATATCAACCAACCAACCAACCATTACAAATCAGTAGCCGTGAGTATGAGGATATCACTTACTCAAGCCTGTTCTACGAAGGTGCAACAACCTTTTTAAAGGGTTGAGGTAGCATCAAGCTGCATTCAGTATTCACATGGGCATGGTCTGTTGGTTTGCGGTCTGGACCTGACGCCTCCCATCTCGGAAACCATAGGCTTTTGCTTTTTCCTCATTCCTTTCCCTTCTCATCTTGAAGATGCGTTAGGCGGTGGTGTTGTAGATGGGGGTTTACCTTCTTCAAGGTTAGCTTCGATGATACCGAGCATCATGAAATGTGCAGTAGTGTCGCAGTAAACACCCCGACCGACATGACGATGGATGGCAAAGCAAGCAATGCTAAATGTGAAGGGTGGCGGAGAGTTTGTCTGAACCGGGTACTACAATTCCCGTCAGGTTAGGTAGCGTTGTTCAGTGGTCAGTTATGCCGGTGTTTTGCCAACAACCCGGCAACCGGGTACCTGTCATGTCAAAAGCAAAGGAAGAAGTGCAGAAGAAAACCAACTTTAGCCCCTGAAACGGAAAACCCTTTGGTAGTTTGGTTACTCTGAGGTTACTTTTGGCAGATTGTTGGCGATGAATGGCATGGGATGAGATTGGCCAGTGCGGAAACGAACATGATTGGATCTTATCGTGGCGTTTCCCAAACCGCCCGGGGTGGGAAGAAAATGGTTCGATGATGACGGCTTAGATGGGATTTCTTGAATCGATCGGATTTCCTGGCACACATTCTCGAGATTCCAATTAACCTTGCGAGATGACCATGAGCAAGGACGACAGCCGGACCATTAATCTATACTAGCTGGTTTTTAATATGATGAGGCTTATCGCGGACTTGTCTTTGCTGATTCTTCTGACATGGGACATCTTAACAATAGCGATAGGGGCAATACTTGGCCAAGAACAAGTGTGCTTGATGTGTTGTTCGGGGTGGCCCATCTCGACACAGAAGCGGATTAGGTCAGTAGTACCCAAATATACCCATACCCTTCCGTTCGTTCTTCGATCCGGGGTAACACATACCTGGTCTTGATACACTACAAACCCCGTCTTTTATCACGGATCCATTCACCCGGATCGGCGACTTCAGGGTATTCAAGACAGGGCAAATATCATGGCAAGTGGCAGGGCAGATGCAGGCTCAACATCCCGAGTCTCCAACTTTTCTAACTCACTCAACCAAAGGACTTGTGTTTGTCTCACCTTGACGTGCATCTGTTGGCTTACTAGCCTTGTCATTCCCCAATATTAACCACGCAACCGCACGACGGAGGAATGAATCATGAGTGTACATCAGCGAATATGTGAATGGTGTGGCAGTAGCAAAGCGGCAAGAAGCAAGCGTCTACCTACTCGCTGCCACTGTATCGTCAGTCATATCTCACAACTACGGAGGTAATGCTCAAAACTCATCCCACATGGCGTCCGTCCGTCGTCCGTGGCCGGCAATCCTGAACCGAGGGGGAGAAGGAGGTTCTCTGTAGCCTTGCCGTCCAGCTGCTCGGTGCATGGATTAGGGTCCGTCTTGTGTGATGACAAGGATGACCGGAAGATGGCAAAACTGGTGTTCATAGGCACAACAGTCTCCGTTACTTTCCGAGCAATTGAGTTGAACTGCATCGACACTGGATGGGTTGTAGGGTGATGATTGTCGTCCGTTGGTGGTGAAGTGTGGTAAAATCTTTGGCATGCCATGCCAGGGTCCCTTCCTGTGTGCACTTGACTGCTTTTTTCCTGCATCCATTGCTTGCTTGGCCCGGAAAATTGGAACGCGCCCTGCGGCCTGACAGGGACTTGGACACTGGCCACTCACTGGATAGGCTACCCTTAAACCCCAGGCTCATGGTTCAATGGTAACGTATCATTCTTTCTTTTCTTCAGTGATAGACGAGGCGTCGTGGCTGTTGCTTCTGGTTGACGACTGGAGTTGGTGATGTTTGGTAGTGGTGGCGGTGCTCTGCCGAACAAATCGGATCATAACGACGGTAGAATGACTGCGATGATGGACTCTGCGGACGGTAGTGATATGGAGTACGGCACCGGAACGGCATGCTGCCGATTCCCATCTTGGTGCAGTCCGAAAGAGATCGGGGTGGGGTGCAACCGAGAGGGGGACTGCGATGGACTGGGACTGGAGATGGGAATTGTGCTGTCGGGTGCTCGGCGGAAACTGCCATCCACATGCTATTTTGGTACGGCTGCACCACGGACAGGTGAGGGAAAGAGAAGGTTCGTGGGGGGGGGGGGGGGGGGG
>NW_009799101.1:2351544-2503993 GCF_000213175.1 Neurospora tetrasperma FGSC 2508
GGGGGGGGGGGGGAAGAAAGAAAAAGAAAAACGATGTTTTGCACAGATTCCCATTTCCAATCTCATCAGCAGAGGAAGGTAGCGCCGTGATAGGGGACGCTGTCCCAACCCTCGTCGATAGGTCTTCCATGACTCCCCTCACCCTGTCATGTCAAGTGGGAGGGTCAGTCAGTATCTGTCCGAGAACCCTGTCAACCTGTCCTGGAACGCATGTCTGTCACTCATGTGGAAGTTTGAGCAAGCGCAGTCTCGTGTAGAGATGTTTAAAGGGACGGCTTGTCAATTTCGCATAAGGAAGGATGCTACCCGAGAAGTTGACAGGTCATCCTGACTCAGATCGGATCTTTCCTCTTCCTTCGCTAGACTACAAACAGTGCAAGCGCTCCGGATCTCGCTCCTTCCCTTGGAGGGGGTTTCTGCTTGCATGATCTTGGCTAGTGGGAAGGAGCATGTCATGGGATCCTTGAGATAAGGGGAGGAGGGAGGAACGAGGAAGCTTTGTTTCCATTGTTCCATCAACCGGTCAAGCATCATGTACGCTCCATACCATACCGGTATTGACCGAAACCTTGCCTGTTGTGTTCAAGACTGGAATGGATGGATCTCTTTGGCTGCATCGGTTGACGGCCTGAGCATGCTGCTGGCGCAAACAACAAGTGAGTGGTGATGTGTGAGTGTCTTTCGTGGGGGACAGGCGATCCGCGACTGATGTACCGCAGGTCACGTTCACACTTTGGCACATCACCAACCTGTAGGCCCGTGATCATCATTGTCGTGTTGCCATGGTGTCGCTGTTGCCTAGCTGGCTGCCAAGTACGTGCAGCAATTCTGAGGATAGGCGCATAATTCTTTGACACACCGAGTGGGTGAGGCAAACGCAGTTGAACGAGGATGGGTAGAATTATCCTTGATGGTCTTCCTGTCCGGTTCATGATGGTACAGAGTGCATGTGGCAGAGTCCGACTAGTCGACGATGGCCAAAGGTCTTCTTGACTCAGCAACATCGAACGGGGATCTACAAGTGACCCTTTCATTTTCCTCTCTGTCGATCCTGTAGTTGCGAACAACCATGCTCCCATGTATTCACACGCATCCTAGACACACTGACATGAAGAAACAAGAAATCTTCAACGCAATGAGTGCGAATCACGCAGTCCTAACAGGGTGGGCTTTGGATGTTGATTGCAAAACGCTGTCTGGCTGGTTATTGATATCTGGTGATCCTGGTCCACAACCATTAACTCCATTCCACCTGACCCCATCTACCAAAGGCCATTAAGAATGTGAACAAAGAAGTACATCTGCGAACGACTACATCACAACACACCCCTCCACTCTCCCTCTCTCTTTCTTCCAGAACAGTCTTGATCAGCACCTCCTTCAGAGCTCACACCTCATGCACGAACAGGTACACCACCTACTGCACCTCCCATGATTGTAGAACATTATCCACTGAAGATAACCGGGCAGTAACACTATATGTAGCTACCAGTCTACCAAGACGACAGTACCCATGCAGTGTAAGTTGACAAGTCATGGGAGAGTTAATAAACAAAGATGACACCAGGAAAGCGGACCTGGTTGTCCTGCTGTTCGCTGTAGTTACATGGCTACACCTTTACCACCTGCTTGATTATGACTGATTGTCTGCTTGAAAGACAAATCTGAAGATTCGAAACAATGATCCCCATCCACGTTGAGTAACTAGTAGTGTCTCCCAAGCCAGAAGTGGGTATAGGTGTAGGGAGGTATATCTACACATAAACTGTGACCGACCTATCGCGGAAACTTACAGTGGCCATAGGTCGAATGAAATTTGGCGTGATATAGACCAAGACAAGCGCGGGTAAAATACCCGCTGTGCGTTACGTAGGCAGTTAAAGCAGCATTCATCGAAACTTCGTAATGGGTAGTAGGAACATGCTGAAGAATCCTAGAAGTCGTCCAGTAGCTATGGAACCGTTAGCAACGCTGGCGATCTGGCCGGATGTTGAGAAAAACAAAAAATCCACTTCATGCCCTCTTGGACATTGCAATATGCATTGAGAGCAGTGGACGAAAGGCTGAGACCAAGCCTGTCATAGAGGCGGAAGGAATTATACTGAGCTGAATGTGTAGGATGAATGCATAGAATAGTAACAACACTTGAAGACGGCTGACATGAACTGAACCAACACATTTGACTACAAACGGCACCCAACAAAAATATCTTTCAGCACACAAACAGAAAGAAAAACGTTCTTTCGCCTCCATCATCCGCCGCCCCTTAACCTTTCCCACAAAAGCAACTGAGTCCTCTTCTTCATCTTTTTCGCATCTCTCCTCTCACCCTCAGTAGCCGTCTCACCAGCTCCTCCATAGCTACCCACCACACTGTCATCCTGCCACTCCGGCGGTATCGGCGACACCGTCCCACTAGCCATTTCCATGCCGCCACCAAATCCTTGCCAACTTTCAGAAACCGGATCGACCACCCCATCAGAGTAGTTATTGTAGTCATCCGTCAAACCTCCTTGGTCATAGGAGCCAGCCTTTTCTGGGGCGTATGCGTGTGATGTAGAGCCGAGTCCCCTATCACCAGCAAACTGAGAATGACTGGAAGAATTCATAGCGAAGGCTGGGTCTTGACTCATCAGACCCAAGCTCAAGCCACTTGCTTCACGCATTTTTTGCAGACCACTGACCAAGGGCTCCACCAGTTGTGCTTTGTCGTACATTGGGAATTGGCCGCCGCTAGAAGCTTGTACCGACATGTCTGCGGTTGGGCTGAATGGCGGAGGAGGTGGTGATTGAGGAGGGGAAACAGACCCTTCACCGATTTCGTCGCTTTGAATAGTAGTTGGTGGGCCCCCTCCATGTCGGCTGTAAAGTGACTCGCCCTCACCACCAGCACGCCCTTCACATTGGCCTCGAATGGCCACTACCTTCCTCCACAGCGCCGGAAATCTCGCCTCCAGTTCCCTCTCTAGCTCTATCTGTCTCTGATCCACGGCCCGGGCCCTCTCCTCTCTCTTAGCCGGGCCCAGCTCGGTGATCCGCCTGCCTCCAAGCCCTTCGCCACTTTCGTCAAACTCCTTAAGCCACCGCTCATACTCCCTATCTCTCCTCTGTCTCTGTTCTTCTTCCTCAGTTGCATCGTTGTAATATGATGTCTCGCTCTCAAGCAACTTCCCCGAACTGAATTCGGCAGTATTCTTCCCTTTGCCGGTGATCCACTTGTCAAAACTATCAGCAAACTCCCTATAGTGGCCCTTCAAGATAAAACACTGGCCCTTCCAGCCATTTCCGCGGAATTTGGTCAGCAGTGCGTTGGCAATGGGGCATTCCCAGTCAAATTCTATGCGGCGGTCATACAGCACTACACAGCGGGACTGATACCAGCTGTTGAAGGAGTGGCGAGATGAGACGTCGGTGAAGGTGTCTTCGATCATCTCGAGGGAGGCATGCTGAATGAAGGAGACGGGGCAGCGGAGGTTTATGGCGGAGGAGATGTGAGACTTTTCAAAGTCGGTGGAGGAGCGGAGATCGAGTAAAAGGACAGCGCCTCGGTGGGGGTAGATGGTGAGAATTGTGTTGAGGTGGCCTGGAAGGATCATGCGAGCACTGCCTTCTTTGGTGGCAGGAGTCTGGTCTGCTGAGCTGCGGTAATGAAGACCCTGGAGGTTGAGGGTTGTTTGCTCATGCTGCCGGCGCTGGTCAAACCAGACCTTTGAACCTCATCAGTAGGCAAAACATAAACATTTGGGCGCATAAGAACGTACTTTGATTTTATTTGGATGCACATCGAGAGTGAAAGCAAGAACGTCGATGATTGTTTCACTCGGCTGCGGGTCCTTCCGAAAACAGTCCTCCAAGTGAGCAATCGCCTCTCGAGTCAAGTCTCGGGCCTGATCTGTAGGGTCGCTAACTTGCTCCGGTGGCCAAACTGGTGTGCTTGCTACATTATCGGTGGCCATTGTCAACGAGACAGCACTAAAGGATGCGGTCGACAAGTCCGGTGGACTAGCCAGAGCAGGGTCAGGCGATGGTGACCCGACAGACCCCGTCAGCTGTTCCCCCATATAACCAAGCACCTTTGGCCGAGAGGGTGGTTCCTGGCTGGGTTGTGGCGTTTCGCGTGTTACAAAATTTGCAGATTGTCCGTACGTACCTGCTTGAACATCAGTCCGATGGGTGTCTCCAGGGTAATTGGTAGCCATCTCGGACATCAATGACTCCGTATCAGCATCCATCGCCTGATGCTCATCTTCTTCGTTCCTGGCAGTCACATCGTTTTCGTGCGGCGATTTTGTTGTGCCCAGTTCACGGCACAGATTGTTGGACCTGATGAACGCTATGAAGGAACACGCTGGGTCATCCGGAAGAAGATCCCAAATCATGACAGGCAACGAAAGTAGTAGCAATGTTGAATGGCTTTTGAAGACTCCTTGGACTTTGACGTACTTGGCGATGGCTGGGAAGCTGGCTAACCACTGCTCCCAAGCACTGAAGTCCAATCGCTGGTCACCTTCAAGGGCTAAAGAGAGCATGACATGAGGCTCGTCTTCGTTTGGCTCACCAATCATCGGAGCAGACATGCCAGGGAGATATGGATATGTTGATCGTGGTGACAACGGCCAGTCGTCTTGTCGTGGACTGGTAACGACATGCTGCTGCTGATACGGTGATAGTGAGCGTCTGGAATCCGGAACAAGTCGGCCAATCTCTATGCTCGGTGCTTTGTGGTTGGACGTCATCATGAAATGCACAGGCGTTGACCTGGATTCAAAGTGTTTGCCGTTGATCAGAACTGGTCTGGGATGTTTCAGACGTGCGAGAATCTCGGCATGTAACATTGCAGCCGAGAAGGTTCTGTGCCGCCATTCCTGAAGGACTTCAATCAAGGCATTGGTGAAAGAGTATCGGCCTGGGTTAGGGGCAATAGCATCCCAAGTTGATGCTGAAATGGTTTCAGTTATGCTTTGGCCACTTGAGAAGGTGGCACTAGCTGCCCCTGCGCAGCAGTCAAGAAGAATCAAGACATCAGAGGGGGATCTTTCGAGGAGTGTCTGAATTGCGGACCACCTATTGCATGAATAATGAATTAGCTCGCCCGAAAGATGGTAGTGGGTGGCACAACAGGACTCACTGTAGCCATGGGGAGTTCGGATTCCGTGTCCTGGTGGAAAAGAGTAAGCATCAAAAACCCATTCAGATGGCGGGCTGGATATAGAGAGCACCTACGCACACCACGTACTCTGGCGCGAATCGTCAATCCGGGCATGACCTCCGTAGTAGACAATGAAGAGGGTCTTCTTGTCCTCATGTTGTTTAATCATGTCGCCAATCTTGAGCATTAGTTCGAGATGGGAGTTCTCGGTTGGGATGGCGAAGATATCGGTGCCGTAACGGTAATCTTCTCGAAAACATTTTTCCAGATCCTCCAGCTCGGGCAACACGAACAAGTCGTCACAGGCCCAATGTAGAAATAGAGCTTGGACTTTAGTGTACCTTTGCTGTGAAGATGAGGTGGTGGGAAATGCCCGATTGGCCGACTACCACAACGGGCAAAAATCAGTTTGAGGTCGGGGGCATGTCGATACGTAGTGCTATGACATACCTCTTCGAGGGCTTGAGCAAAGGTTTCAAGATGCCTGACATGGTAGCTAACACGACTAACGTCGTGAGTTGCCGGGTTACATGATTCGCTGGCTGACCCGTACTGAATATGTTAGGTAGATTTCTTTTGTGTGAAGCGACGGGAGGTCTCCTGTAACAGTCCAACCAAAGAAATGAGCGTCGACATACGGCCGAATCCGAATAACTCATAAAGTCATGTTCACTATGATGCGGCTGCCGGGTGTGGATAGGGATGAATGCTGGAGTCGAAGAATCCATCTCTCTGTATCTGGGGGTTGAGAGGGTTGGACTGTGCTCGTAATCTGCTGCTTTTCTTAGGTGACATTGGACTCAACGTATCCGCTTGGAGGCCACAAAGTGAACACGATAGAATGTGGCCAAGAAGGGGCCCTTTTTGAATTTCCTGTTGGATGCGGCTGTGTTTAGGTCTGAGGGAGGACAGAACTGGCAGCCACTTGAATGGAGGCTGGGGCCATGCTCGTCCAGGACAAAATAACGTGGACTGCAGCTGAACCAGACCACCCAAGCCATGATAGGTATCGCCGTGAATACCAAACGGTATTATCTATGCCTCTTATTGCTTTCATTCCTTCCATTCGTCCTTATGGGTGTCGTCTGCTCTAGACCAGTCCCCGTTCATTTGTCCTTTGCGAGCCACGGTCACCCATTTGGGTATAGCCCATGATCTTGACGCAGCGGGGCTTTATCACGCTGACCCACTATTGAGTTGATCAATCAGAGCCCGGCATCCCGTCTGCATGCTTCCCAAAAGGGTTCGCTTCACGAAGAAGCATAGACCAGGTTCTTCCAAGTGGGCGACGGCGGGGAGCGAGACGTGGACAGTGGAACTGGAGCTGTTGACAGCTGTTGATGGCCCGTTATCGTCACTTCAGCTCATCAATAACAACACCAACTAAGGTACTCTCGCAATATCAACACCGCCACCCAGACACAGTTGTTACATCCACATCTTGATAATCTGATTTCCCATCTCATCTACCTCTAATCATCAAGCCTCAATCAGTCTAATCATTTTCACGCAGTGTTGGTCCGTCATGAGAGAGCGCATCACCTTCATCCAGAAGCAAGGCGACTCAATCGAGCCAACAACGCTCAAGATCAAGGGCGGTGTCCTCAACGGCCCAGAGATCCAGGCTGCTCGTGAAGACAGACTCACCATTGCAATCGATGAGCTACCGAAAGGCCTACAAGCGCTCTTGGGCACAGCCCATGAGCTTCACATCAGATATGTCAGCTCTGAGCCATATGAGGCAATCACCCCTTTGCTAGCTAGGCTGCCGCCTGGCTTCCATCTGTTCTACACCCCGGCAGGGCAAGCCGATGCCACTTCCCCAGCGCTCTGCCTTGCCCTCAATCAAATTTTCGGGAATGTTCAGTGCGAAAACCCAGAGGTGGGTTGATTTTTTCTTCCTCACCTGTACCATGGTGTGTGTGTTAACCGTCTTCACATAGAAGTCATTCACGACTCTGCCAAGGGATCGTTTCTCTCACTCAGCTGCCTACCAGTTCTACCAACCATCGGTAGACCTTTCCCCATTCATTGCACTCGCCAAAGAGAAGCTATGTTCATCTTCCAAGGACCAATCTTGCGCTGCCAGGGCCGACCGCTTGACAAACGCCAGCTCTCTGGACATCTCATATGATGCCATCTCTCACGCCGTTAAGCTCACTGCAACATGGCCCTACCAGAAGCAAGAGGTCCACGCGACATCCCGGCCACAGACACGGACCGAGGTTGGAGTCTTGAACTCGGACCGGCCAGGACACCTCGAGCCTCATGAGCTGGGAATTTCCGGTCTTCTCACCGTGCTGGGACAGGATAAAAAGCCGTCTGCGACAATGTTTGCCTTTGCCTCTCGACATCGTGATGCCGAGTCTAGCTTCTCCGCCGAGTTTCTGGAGCCAACAGGTCTTCACCCTACCCTCAAACTCAGGCTTGAGTCCAGCAAGCCACCTATTGAAGATGCCTACTGCTCACCACACGCCTACTTCACCCTTCCCAAGACCATCTTCGCCGATAGGCACCAACTATCGGATGACCTCTTTCTGGCCTCGAAGAATCTCACCGGTCTACGCTACATTTCTCAGCCCGTAGACCTCGAAGCTCCTGAATATGTTGAGAAGCGCTGGGGGTCTTCGCTTCTTCTGGAACTTTCCCCTCCCGAACATGAAGAATCAAAGTCTTGGACAGCACAAGTCCCCTTGCACCTGCGCTACCTATCTCCCGCTGAAGGCGGCTATACCGATATTCAAGTTCCATACCCGGCTGTTTTCTGGGCTTGCGCGGCTGAGGAAGGTACCAAGTTCCCTAACAATCCGTTCGAGAAGGCCAACCTTGGCTACGACGGCCTTTTCGGCCCTAGGACGGTATTCTGGCATGTCGAGCCTCGCCCGACAATCGGCAGTCGTTTGAGCAACATGATGAAGGTGCCAGTCCTGGACACAAACAAGGCGGAGTGGGTAAGCGGCGGCACCGGGCTAGCGGTACTCCTTGGCTTTGCCTGGATCATGTGGAAGTTGTTCGGCGTGCTTTCAAAGTCTGGATACCAAAACCAACCCTCGCAAGCTGCGGAGGTTGTCAAGGCCAAGAAGAATCAGTAATGGTCGAGGGAGTGGGATGAGGCGAATGGGCAAAGTGTACCTGGAGACATATGTAATATCCAAACTATCAAACGTAAGTCACGCCAGCAAATTCGAGGCTGACTGCAGCCTTTGTACACCTCATTATTTTTGATTGATCGATATCTGGCGCTTCACAGAATGATGCCTGGGTGGACAGCTCGGTGGCATGTAAGCCGAGTGGCTTGTTTCACGGTTTCTTTGCGTCTCCTATCTGCCTTCAGTTTTAGGTATCTTCGCTTCTTCCTTCGCTTCATGGCAAGACAGTTCCTTTCCAGGTCTTCAGCACCACCGCCATTCTGCACAACAACTAGACCCAATGTTACTGGTGCACTTCTTCCTTCTTTCATTCGTGACTGTTCTTTTGTCGGAGTATCAGATCAATCATGGACTTTCTTTGGAAAAGTACTCAGCTTGCACCGCAGAGGTGGTACTGCACACTTTGGCTTCTTTGTCAACACTGACCAACACCCAACCATACACAAAAGGCAACACGCCCCCACGCTGAATGAAGCCCTCTGCAGCCGAGGAGGACAGAACAGGGATCGTGTTGGAGAAGTATTTCTTCCCCACATTTAGCTACTCTTTTAGAGCTTCCAAGGCTAGCGACCCAATGACGTCGTCTCCCTCTGTTCTCAGGATGCAGGTCTACACCACACTACCCTTCGCCAGTGCATGTTAAATCTCTTTCCCACCCAAGTGGCTCAAGTCAGCTGTGGAATGTCAGAATAAGTCTTGTCGTGCGAATATGGAAACCAAGTCCGCGGATAACTGGAGACTTCTCACCTATTCTTGCCCAATCAGCTGAGAGTCGTACAAATCTCGCCTCGCCTGCCTCTGGCTTCCTGTTCAAATGGCAGGAGTACACCCCGCAAAAGGCCCTTGAATACTCCAATCTTTCCATGTAGCGAACCAAGCTGGGAAAAGATCATCCAGGGGACCTGCAGCGTACTCTTCCGATGTCGACGTTGTCTCTTCGTTCTGGGAAGTAGTTGTGTCTGATCATTCGGTGCCGAACATCCAGGTCCGGAACGTCAGTTGGTACAAGTACCGGGCTCTTCCTCCCCGGTCTCCTCATTGTTTCCTCGTAATTTCAAACCAACTCGACCGTATCTTCTCGCTTCCAAGCAGCCGAAAAGCTTACGGAATCTTACCAAAGTCCTCTCTTGGTTCCAAGTGCAGTCCAGTCACTACTCGCATCTCAAGAGCATTAAAGATGAGCAGCAGTCCGGATCGCAGACCCATCTTCGTGGCAACCCATCCTCGGGCTTGCTCCACGGCCTTCGAACGGGTATGTTCCGTCAATTCGAAGAAGAGAAGAAGAAGAAGACCATAGACAAAAGTCTAATCAAATGTCAACTACATAGGTGTTTATGACCCGCCCAGACGCCCTGAGTTGTGTGCACGAACCCTTTGGTGATGCCTTCTACTATGGCCCCGAACGCATGAGCACGCGCTACGACCATGACGAGGCCGCAAGAGAGAAGAGCGGGTATGCGGGAGTCAGGTACGACGATGTCATGGGCAGAATCTTGAAGGAGATGTTGGAGAACGACGTAAGTGTGCACCGAACCCTGTATCTCGTTTTGTCTCTCCTCACGGGACATCATCTGCCGGCGACATTATATATATATAGTCTAACTCCGATTCAACTTCTTAGAAGACCCGTGTCTTTATCAAAGACATGGCCTACTACATCGTGCCTCCCAGCGGCGACCGTCCTTTAGGCCCGGCGCGCTCGCTCGATCGCCACCCCAACCCGGTAGCGGACAGCAACCCAACTATCATTCCCACCTCCCTTCTTATGCTCTTCCACTGGACATTCCTGATTCGCCACCCACGAAAGGCCATCCCGAGCTACTACCGCTGCACCATTCCACCGTTGAACAAAAAGACGGGATTTGACGAGTTCATGCCCAGCGAGGCAGGCTACGTCGAGCTCCGCAGGCTCTTCGAATTCTTGCATGCCAACGGAATCATTGCCGAGGAAAGCAAGTACGATTCCGAGGAGACGCGTAAGTCGAGGGGCACGATGTTTGGACAGATGAACGAAGACAGTGTGTCGGCATGGAGCGGTCCCGGTAGAGACGAACGACTGGAGCAAGGCCCCGCACTCAGCAGGCAGCTGGAAAACATACCAGGTCCCGTGAAGATCACGGTCGTTGACGCAGATGACCTGCTCGACGACCCGGAGGGCACGCTAAGAGCTTACTGTGAGGCCATCGGCGTGGACTTTGACCCCAAGATGCTCAAGTGGGATGACGATGAGAGCCAGAGGACAGCTAAAGAGGCGTTTGAGAAGTGGAACGGGTTTCATGATGATGCGATTGGGAGTACCGAGCTGACACCGCGGTCGCATAAGGCTGTAAGTCTTTTGTTTATTATATCTTGTTTTCGAATCACCCTGGATGCTGTGCGGACGTTTTGATGAAGATGAAGCTAACTTCATATAACGGAACAGAAGACATCGACTAGAGAGGAAGAGGACAAGGAATGGAAGGAAAAATACGGGGAGGAGGGACAGAAGATAATCAGGGAGACGGTCGACAAGAATGTGGCCGAATATGAGTATCTCAAGAAGTTCGCTTTGAAGCCGAAAAAGATGGAGTAGGAGAACGAAACGGTTGTATGATAAGACCCAAGTTTTGGGTCTTGTTCAGGTCATGCTGGAGTTGTTATCATCAACATTGAGGGCCCCAACATCAATATTGGCAGAAGCAATGAATATCCGAGGGATCGCTTGCAAACATTTGGTTTTTGTATCGAGAGCATCAAAATATAGAGGGAACGGCATTATAGAAGGGTGTCTCATCAATTCAATGTGTACTGTGCAAAGAGCAACGGGACGACACAGGAGAGATTTCTGTGGCAGTTTAGCCACATCGCTGAGTTTAAGTCTACTCCACACATATGTCAGGAGGACTGCGGCAATGCATAAAATAGTCATTTTTACAGAGAACTATGAATACAAACACGGGTCAGCGAGGTCAATCGACCGACCTGTTTTTACCTTAAAAAAATACCTCCCCACACATGTGTTGATACAGGACAATTGTACACCCAGAGTATGATGGTTTATGGCCTAGAAGGGTGGCATGGACTGTCTTAAGAGAACTTTCCATTTCCGGGTTGGTTGTCCTCACTCACATACCTACCCCGCTGTCTGCGGCGCTCAACCTTCACATCTCCTTCTTCCGACCGGAGAGCACCTCGACAAGGCTGCACTCCTCCTTCTTCCACCCCACCTAACCCCTTCCATGACTGATCATGACCCCTTACTCGCTGCTCATCCTAATAGGCATCCTCTTCTTCTCGGCCTCGCCAGGGATACCAACCTCATGGCTGACGTTATCGCTCCACTCCCTCGCGTGGAACTTATCCTGCTCGTTGGTCCAGTACACCGTTGCCCTTCTCAGCTGCCTCTTGACGTCGACAACAGCCCCCTTTTCCACCGCCCCGCTCGCCTTCTTGATCTCGCCCACCAGTTCTGACGAAGACCCAACGCGAGACACCTGCCACATGAGGTTACCCTTGCCGGCTCCCGCCAGCACGGCCGCCATGTCGGCCACGCTGTTGGGTTTCTGGTCGTTGAGCTCCTGGCCGCGCTCACGCTTGGACTTGTGCATCAGCTTGCGGCCTTCCTCGGCCTCGTTGGCCCAGTCCAGCTCGTGCCGCTTCTTGAACTCTCGCAGCTTCTGGTAGACGGATCGGCCGACCGCACCTTGGTCCTTGCCCGCCAGCTCGATCATGGCGAGTGGACGCCAGTAGTCCTTGCGGATCTTGCGGGGGACGAGGTTCTTGCCGGTGAAGGGTTGTTGGCGGATGAGGTGTTGGTGCTAGAGGAAGGGTTTGCGCAAATGGTTAGTTGATTGGAACTAGAAGATGATGGAAAGAGGGCTTGACAAGGGAGGGTGGTTGCGTACAGAGATAACAGGCTTGGTCGAGTAGATCACCTGGCCTTGCTCAATGTGGTGAAACGCCCAGATGCGATCGCCATGGCCCTTGGGGTTTCCCTTGTTTCCTGGCTCTGACTTGAGCTGCAGCCTGGATGGGCTCTTGAGCTCGACAGCCGTCTCCTCGGCCAATGGGCTTGTCTTGAGAACCGCTGTGGTCGGTTTTGGGATTGCGGTGGTGGGGTGTGTGCTGGCGTGGCGCACGGCGCCGGCAACGTTGGTGACGGCGCTGAGACGTGAAACGCCGAAGGCCAGGCGGCCTATTGTCGAGGTTGTTACGGAGTTCATGGCGAATTGTGTGTGGTTGTATGTGTGGACGGACGTATAAGGAAAGTGTAGCACCACACGCCCACGTTAACGACGACGGGGAGTCTTCCGGCCTTGGACGGGACTGGCGCAGGCGCTGGAGCAATCGGTCGGTCGGTCGGTCGGTCGGTCGGTCGAGGAAGCCGGGTGTTGGTCGCGTTTCGAGGTGTTGGGGTTAGGTATACAGGTAGGCGCCAGGCAGGCGCGGAGACGGGGGAATCTGGAAACGGAACGGGACGGGGCTGCTCGCGCGCACGCCTGGAGCAGCAAGCAAGTCGACTCGGATCGCGGAGGTCGGGACGGGACTCGGGGCTCACAACATTTTTTTGGGTCCGTTAGGTTTCCACCAATTCGGGCCCTCCAATGCGCGGGAGTTGTGGGGAGGTGGGCTTTTGCCTGCCGGAGCTACTTAGTGTAGAGCGGGCTGAATCCCTGTCGTCTAAAGCTCCACGCGGGACCAGCTCTTACACTAAGGTACATATCTCGTGTAAACAATCCTGCTCCTGCGTTTTGACAGGTTTCCCGGATCCTAGTCGACAAGCTTTGGGGTTCATCCGAGATAAGCCTACCCTCCAGTCATGTGGTTGAGGTCGGGGTAGCTTTGCTTTTGGCCGTGTGCTCAAGCTCAACAACAGTCGGGTCTAACCAGGAAGCCGGTCGGCACTTTGCCGGATCCTCCTCCCATGTGATCAACTTACACACAAGACGGGACATCTGTTGCAAGGAACCGAGACTACTTGTTCGCCCTTGAACTCAAGATTGGGGAACGGTCTGCGACCGGTGCGTTAGACTCACAGCATAATCACATTTGTTCACCATTCAGCAGTTCACTTCAGTCATCGTGGCAACACGGAATCAGCTTTGTTACGGTAGTAGCTAAGTTGTATATGATCTTTGCACTTTACGCAGAAGGAGAGTATCATATGTAGTGTATGTCAAGGACCAGGGCTAATGTAAACACATGATTTTGATTCCCACTAAATCTTCAGAATCAATTCTCGGCCTCCGCCGTTCTTTTAGATACATCATGTCTACCTCATGAGAATCATAACATCTTTCGTTTCATATCATATAACGTACCTAAACATACATGCCCCAAACTCCAAATGCAAAATGTGCATGCTTTAAACCCCGAAGGCTATCCCATTTTCAAATTCCTCAAGTCATGATACCAAATTTTCGTCTCCCTAACACTCGGGGCGTCCACGATTATCTTCTTCACTAATCCTCCTAGTCCACCTCTACGTCGTCGCGCATGGCTGAGTCATCTTTCCTGTTAGACATCTAGTCGTCGTAAAGATCCTCATCCATCTCAGATTCCGGCGCAACCTCGTCAACTGCGTCTTCCTCGTCCAACATCATTTCGTCGTCCTCATCGTTGACCTCGGGATGGTTAGGAAGGACCGTAATCTTGCCGTCTTGGACGACAACCCTGGCAACCTCACCGTCGCGGATGCTGCCACGGAGGATCAAAACGGCCAGGCGGTTCAGAACCTCCTTCTCAAGCACACGTTGCAGTGGTCTAGCGCCATAAGCTGGCGAGTAACCAAGAGCACCCAGCTTGTCTTTGGCTTCTTCCGACACCTCGATTTTGACATTGCGATCGTTGTCTTGGAGCCGCTTCTGGATTTCCGCAATGCGTAGCTCGACAATCTTGCGGATCTCGCGACGAGTGAGACGGTTGAAGATGACAATTGAGCTGATACGGTTGAGGAACTCGGGAAGGAAGTAGTTGCGCAGGGCGTTCATGACAAGCTCGCGAGTGGTTGGATCAATCTTACCGTCCTTGGCGTTGGGACGAGAAAGGTACTCAGCACCCAAGTTAGACGTCATGACAACAATGCAGTTCCTGGCATCAACGACTCTGCCTTGACCATCCGTGATACGACCGTCATCCATGAGCTGTAGCAGAACGGTCAAGACCTCCTTGGCTGCCTTTTCAACCTCGTCAAAGAGAAGGATGGAGAACGGCTTGCGGCGAAGGGCCTCAGTCAGCTGGCCACCAGAGTCGTGACCAACGTAGCCGGGAGGAGCACCAATCATGCGGCTGAGAGAGTGACGCTCCTGATACTCAGACATGTCGAAACGGATCATGGCCTTAGGATCATCAAACAGGAACTCGGCAAGAGCCTTTGTCAGCAGAGTCTTACCGGTACCAGAAGGACCGCAGAACAGGAAGCTGGGAGGCTGGTTGGGGTTGGAGAGACCCGACCGCTGCAGTCTGATAGCGTTGGACACAGACTGAACGGCCTCCTTCTGACCGACAACAATCTTGCTGAGATGCTTCTCCATGTGCAAAAGCTTCTCCTTCTCGCTGGTCTTGAGGCGTGTGACGGGAATACCGGTCCACCGTGCTACAATCTCGTTGATCTGATCGGGACCAACGACGTCGGTGATCATGGCACCACCGGTTTCGGCCGCAGCGGCGTTGAGCGCAGCGTCAGCCGCAGCCTTTTCTTTCTCAAGCCTCTTGATTACTGCCTCCTGCTCAGGGATGGCGTAATACTGAAGATCAGCAGCACGGCTGTGATCTCCCATTCTGCTAGCCTCTTCGGCCTTTTGTCTCAAGCTCTCAAGCTTCATCCTGGCTTCCTGGAGAGCCTTGGCTCTCTGTTTCTCCTGTTCGTATTTCTCGCGGAGGGGCCTGAGCTCCTCCTCCACGTTCTCGGCATCCTTCTTTGCCTGCTCAAGACGAGCCTTGGAAGCCTCATCCTTCTCGCGAGACAAGGCGTGGATCTCAATCTTGAGCTGACGCAACTTGCGCTCCAGGGAATCGATGATCTCGGGCTGCGATTCTCGAGCGACTCTGACTGCAGCAGCCGCCTCGTCGATCAAATCGATAGCCGAATCAGGAAGTCTGCGGGAAGTGAGGTAGCGGGCCGCAAGATTTGCAGCGGCCACAATGGCAGCATCGGAAATAGTGACACCATGGTGCACCTCGTACTTCTCCTTGAGACCACGTAGAATGGAAATTGTCTCAGAAACGGAAGGCTCCTTGACAATGACCTGCTGGAAACGACGTTCAAAGGCAGCATCCTTCTCGATGTACTTGCGGTACTCGGCCAGGGTGGTAGCGCCAATGCAGTGAAGCTGACCACGGGCGAGCATTGGCTTCAAAAGGTTGGCCGCATCCATGCCGCCTTCTCCGGACGCGCCAGCACCCATGAGCAAATGGATTTCATCGATGAAAAGGATGATCATCTCCTTGGACTCGGCGATCTCCTTCAGAACTCCCTTCATGCGCTCTTCAAACTCACCCCTGTACTTGCTGCCGGCCACCAGGGCACCGACATCAAGAGACAGAAGCTTGCAGTTGGCCAGATTGTCGGGCACATCAGCGTTGACGATGCGCTGAGCGAGACCCTCAACGACGGTAGTCTTACCGACACCAGGCTCACCGATAAGGACAGGGTTGTTCTTGGTACGACGAGAAAGAATACGGATGACTCTCCGAATTTCCTCCTCACGACCAATGACGGGATCAATCTTGCCTTCCCTGGCCATGGCAGTCATATCAATGGTGAACTTGGCGAGATTCTCGTGCTCCTCTTCAGTGTCGGCATTGCGAGAGTCGACGCGCTTGGTACCGCGAATGGCCTGGATAGCATCGGTAACGAGCTTTGGCTTGGGAATGTTGGCCTCCTTGAGCGCATTCATGATCGAGGGCTCCTCGGCCAGGGCTGTGATAAGATGGTCGACGGCAATGTATGTGTCTTTTTGCGTCTTCTGTAGCTCGTTGGCCTTGCGCAGGACTGTATGGAAGGACGGAGCCATCGAGACATGGTCGGGAGGAGGGTCTTGGCTGGGGAGGCGAACGAGGGCCTTCTTGAGGGCGCGGTCGAACAGCTGGGGATCGCCATGGGCTCTCTCAATGACTTGGCGGAAGAGAGAGCTGGTTGCCCCGGCTGGTGCATTTTGCTGGTCCTTGCTCGGATCTGGGAGAGGGTCGAGAAGCGCGACTGCCAGGTGAACGGGGAGGAGTTGCGAGTGGGCGTATTGCTCTGCCAGGGCCATGGCATCCTCCAAAGCCTTCTTGGCCCGGTCTGTAAATTCCATTTTCGACGTCATGATGGATTAGTGTGTGAGACTCTGTTGGTCCCTATAGAATTTGTGTGGTGTTGTGTTTCGAATTGGGTGTGTGTGTGTGTGTTATTGTTGATGTACAAAAGAGAGAAATCGCGGAAATGTTGAGATGAAGCTAGTGTGACGTGAGGCTTCACTCTTGATGTATATCTTGGAGAAGAAAATAAAAGAATTGTGTTTCGGGTATCTCTCAGTAGACTTTCGTGTTTTGATCTGGGGAACAAACAAAGAATCGCTGACGGGGGGAGAGGTCAGAAGGAGTGGAATTTATTCGTGAGCCTTGGTGGGGAGTGAAGTCGCGAGTTGATGCCCGAGCTGGCCGTGCAAGAGCAAGTGGGATGAGTATCTACCTCTAGCTGCTTCTCGATGGTCCTCGCAGCCTGTCGCAAGTAGAGGTAGCTGTGCGGGCGGGCGCACGGGAAGCGACGACATCATAGTGACAAGCAAGCAGGCTGCCCGCAGGGGAACGAAGCGACTCGAACCTTCAGCGGTCTTCCTGTCACGATATACTTACTGGCTGCTGTTCGGGCATGAGGGGTATTAAGTGGGTACCTAGAGGGCGGGGCACATGGAAGCTTCTCAGTGGGGTCCGCGCTTTCGGTCTGTCTCTCCGTCATCGCAGTACCTGCATCTACCTGACTCCAACCAGAGAGGATTGGCGAGACCCAAACAGTTGGACGTTACTGCAATGCTTCTTTTCACTTCCGTCTTCTCCTTCTACTATTCCTTCACCGTTGATTTTCCTCTTCGTTTGCGTAGATGAACAACAAGGACGTTCTCTCCCAGTCGGACGAACCACAATGTCAGTCGGTATCCTCACACTCCAGCATCTCTTTCTTACCATACCTTTTCCCATCTACAATTCTGGCCAAGAAGGCGCAGTAAGGTCTTTGGATTGAATCACATCCACTGCGATTACCGCGTAAGGGAAGCTCCTTGCGCACCGTGGTGGATTGGGTATCATGAGATGCCTCTGACCAGCGCGCCCAACGTGAGCCAGCTTGGTTGGTCACACTTCATATTCATTCCTTCGAGATGGATGAATTCGGTGCATTCGGTAGCATTCTATGCCACAATACTCCCACGTCTCGTTTGCCACTATGTAGTCATGAACACCTCCCCACTTGAGAACCTCGGTCAGGAACGGTGAGATTGGTTGAAGAGTCTGAATGACAATCGATCAACTCGATGCGTGATACTAGTTTGGCTTCTTTTTGTGTCAGTAGAAGTTGACGAATAATCCCTCTTTGATGGGTGCAAGGCCATGGCTCGACCCATTTCACGACCAGAACCACAAGCTGCCACTTCCAACGTCAAGTGGCCTTCTGGTTACGCTTTTGTCAGTTTAACAGCTAGCTTCTTTGCTGCGATACCACTCCGATATGCATTACAATCTCTGGAAAGCTAACTTACACGGTTAACCTTGCCAGCAATCTGGATTACCAGGACGATTGAGAAGTCAGCCAGGCTCGCCGCGCAGGAAAACAATTGTGTAGATGAGGACCGAATCCTGAAAGAGAGTGGGCCGCTGGATACAGCTGGAAATCATTGGCCTCGACTGAGGTTTGTTTCTTCCTTCACACAGGACTTGGATGAACATCGCGATGTAGGAGTTCCCTCTGGAAATATAAACTTCATGGATGTCGCATACCTAGTACTGTCCGCTTCAGGTTGTTGTCACTTGCCGGCCTGTGACAGTGTCGCTAGGGCACGCTGGGGTCGCGCACGGCAAACGTAGGAGCGGGTAAAAGTGGGACTCGGCTATTTTAGCTTCGAGTATCCACTGCAGCCATTGCATCTAAAGCGGAGAATTAATGGCTTGGCGTCCCCCCATTATCGGAAGAGTGGGTTTCCTTGTCGATAAAAAAAAGTTCTGGCAGAGAAACGCGGGCGAACCTCCATCGGTTGCGGCCGTCAGCGCTTGGAGATTCCTTCGCATTGCATCACCAACTCCATCAATTCACAACACACCGACAAAATGCGCCCTCTTACAGAAACGGAGCAGAAGACCGTCTTCGAGAAGGTCAGTTTCAGTGCCGCAACAATCCCATATTCAAACAAGGATGAACAACAGCTGACTGATTGCTTTGGCACCCTAAAGCTTGCAAACTACTGCACCGATCTCAAGAGTCTTATCGCTCCTCTCGATGATGGCGACAGATACGTTTTCCGTCTGAACCACTCTCGCGTACGTTCTGCCTCTCTCGCCTCCCTCGCTTCCTCTCGACCTTGCTCGATACACCGTCTCTTCCCTTTTGGCTGTGCGCCACTGAGGACAACGACAGCCGGGCGACGGCGACGACAGCCACCACACCACCAACCAGAATAAGGGCCAGATAGACTGACAAAGATGATGCTATACAGGTTTACTACGTCCGTCTCTCCGTTGCCAACCTCGCCACCAGTGTCAGCCGCGATGCCCTCCTCAGCCTGGGTACCTGCCTTGGAAAGATGACCAAGACCGGAAAGTTCAGACTTCACATCACTGCCCGTACGTTCCATGTCCAATGCCTAATCCTTATGCGATTACTGAGACAGTTGGAATGTATTTGAAAGCTAACAACCTGATTACCAACCTCATAGTTCCTATCCTCTCCGAGCACGCCCGTCATAAGATCTGGGTCAAGGACAACGGTGCCCAGCCCTTCCTCTACGGCTCGAACGGTATACCTCTCCATCTCCTGGTTCTCTATCCTACTAGCCTTATGAAAACTAACGAGCATTTAAAAACAGTCGTCAAGGCCCACGTCGGCCGTTGGTCCGAGGACTGCCCCGAGCACTCCGGCGTCGTCGTCTACAGCATGGCTGATATTCCCCTTGGCTTCGGTGTCACAGCTCGTAGCACAACCGAGGCACGCCGCCTTGATCCCACGGGTATCGTTTGCTTCCGTCAATCGGACTGCGGCGAGTACCTCCGTGATGAGGACACCCTCTTTGCTGGTTAAAGTGTCGGTCCGAGTAAGAAAGATGGAAGGAATTAACGAAGGCTTGGAAAAGAGAAGGTCATAAGAACTTTTTATTGCTTTAGGGAAGTACCATAAAGGCGTCCTGGCGTTTACAACACACACATACACTTTTGGTCAGAATCAGATACCTCCAGCATTTTTATCTGGGCAGATATAATTTGATCTTTTTTCTCGTCGAGCAATAGGGGAGGGCCAAGACATACCTATATTCTTTATTAGGAATTGTGATCGGAACCTCTCAACCTCGTTGTTTTTATACCTGTGGAAGCCATTGTTCGTCCAGATCCCGACTTACGCAACACTCAAGTTGTATCTGTTTACGTCGTTTGCAACATGTAATTTCAAGGTACAAGCCCCGTCCATGTTTTTCGTATAACCGCACCTGTTCTACCATGCCATACCTTCAAGCCCGATGTCCGCCAACAGGACTAGCCGGCCTACTCACCGCATTGTAAAAGCTCACACTCTCCCTCTGCGCCACATACTCGCTATCCGCATACCCCAACAGCTGCCCAATCTCCACGCTCTGATGTCCCTTAATCCTTGCAATCTCGGCGCTCGCGTAGTTGGTCAGGCACCGGCCCACCTCAACCGCTTCACCCTCCCACATCTTGCCATCCGGACCGGGCGTAGACCGGCGCTTGTCAACGACGCACAGGCGCACAGCCTCTTGCTGAGCAAAGAAACCCTCCACGTCCACCACGCCGACGGGAAGCAGCCCAGCTTTGCCGAGGAGAGCCTTGTACGCGCCCTGGTCGATGTACAAAGTTCCATGCGGACGCAGGCCGTGCAGGATCCAGAAGTAGCGGTCGCGGACGGGCGAGGGCGAGGGCAGGAAGCGCGTGTGAAGCGGGATCTGGCTGCGGTTGATGACGGCTGGGACCTGCTCGGAGCTTGGGTTGACGGCCACGGCTGGGGTGGAGGTGCCAGTGACGGAGTCGGAATTGTTGTTGAGCGAGGCGAGAGACGCTGTGGACGGGTGGTTGACCTGCGTGGTAAGGGAGGCCGGGGAACGGCTGCCTTGGATATGTCTGACGATCTTGTGAATGTTGCCAGGGTTGGAAGAGCGAGTGATCACGGTGGTGACGCCGGCGGAAGTGGCAAGGCGGGCGGCTACGATCTTGGTGGACATGCCGCCTGTGCCGAGCGATGAGCCGGCTTGAGAGACTGGAAAGTGGAGGCACATGGTTAGAATGTTGTTTGAGACCCTGTGCTACAGAAATAAGAATGGAGCTTCTCACCATCGGCAACAAGAGCACCGATATCTTCCACAACCTCGATTGGCTGGGCGTCAGGGTTGGTTCTGGGGTTCTTGTCATAGAGACAGTCGACGTCGGTCATGAGGAAGAGGAGATCGGCGTGGACCATGGCGGCGGTGATGGCTGACAGAGTATCGTTGTCACCAAACTTGATTTCAGATACGGCCAGCGTATCGTTCTCGTTGACGATGGGGATCACGCCCATATCGAGCAGCTCATGAATAGTGTTCTGCGCATTGAGATATCGTGATCGCTGAAGAGAAAGTCAGCGGAAAGTCGTTCATCATCAAGGTGTGTGATCCCCACTCACATCGGAAATATCGCTTCTGGTGAGCAAGATCTGGGCGATGGGCTGTCTGAGATGGTTGAACAAACTGTCCCACAGACTCATTAGGCGACACTGTCCGATAGCTGCCAAGGCCTGTTATGGTGTAAGTCAAATTATCCTTCTTGTGGTGTACCTAGGAGGACTTGCCTGCAACTTTGAAATGTGTTTTGGTCTCCTCTCAACGTCCATTCTCTGGAGGCCAACTCCGATGGCGCCGGATGAGACAATGATGACTTTATGCCCATCTTTACGTAGCTTGACCGCTGTCTCGACTATCAGGGTGAGATTGGATAGAAGGGGCTCATGTGTTTTTTCGTCCACAATGGAACTGGTTCCTGGGAGAGTGAGTGTTAGCCCAGTGAGCCGTGGCTGATGAGATCCAGCGTGTATTATTGTCGTTTCACATGAACCTAGAGCAGTTCATGATATTTCGAGGAAAACATTGGGGGGTTTCCCTCACCGAGTTTGATGACCACTCCAAGGGAACGAGGGCTCTTCATAGCTATAATGTTGAAGAAAGCGTTAACACACAGCTCTTTCAAACAAGCGCCTCAAAACAGTAGACTGAGACCGCTCCTGAGGAGGATGGGTGAGTGAGATGAGATAACAGAGTGTGGTTCTGCACTTACACACATGGTGATGTTGCGTCTCGGGCTCCATCTTTTTAAGAATTCAGACTGCAGCTGGCCTGTATGGTACGCGCGTGATTTCACTCAACCCCAGCTTGGCCGATCAACAACCGTTTCTCGATGTGGAATTGATCCCTTCAAGGTGCATTCGGTACGGACATGATTCCCTTGGGTGCTCCTGGAAACTGGAGTCACAGTGGGTGCCGCGACTTTGGCAAAGTGGACCGACTCGTTGTTGACCGCGCCAACGGCCGACATCGGGGCACAAAGACGGGAACGTGAGGACAGCCAGGAAAAAACTGGGCCAGGGGCATTCCACGGTCACCGCCCAAGACCAGTTTCAGGGCATTGTCACAGGGCATTTTCAGCGCCTTTTGAGGGACAGACCGCTCCGGGCTTAAGGTGACCTACCATAGTGGGGTGCCCGTAAAGCAAGTCCCGAACTCCCGGTTCCGTCCCGATGGGAAACTGCCCTTAGCTACCTACCTCCGTCTATTCACTGCGCGTCCGGGTACCTCTAGTGACGACATGCCAGGTGCAGCTGGGCTGTTTTCCGTTGTGTCTCCACTGTAAATTTTAGGTCCCAGACCTCCCCGTCAAGGTGCCCATCTCATCTCAATCACGATCCGATTCGATTGCAGATCAACGATTGGAACCCCCACCTTCGACGATAACCTCCAGCTCAACCTCGAAGCAAACACAACGTCCGAACCGACAACCACACCATACTCACCATGTCACCAGCGCCCACCACTAGCGCCGGCCCCGCGTCCTCGGGCATTCCTCCCTCCTCCCTCCCCACATCCACCGTCACCGAGAACGATACGCAACCCTCCTCCTCCTCGAAAGCCAACGATCTCCTTCCTCGCTACCTCACGAACGACACCTCCCGCACCGGCTACGACCCCTCCATCCAATGGTGGATGAACTACTTCAAGATTCTCACCGGCCAAATCACGCCCGAGGGCGTCGAGCACTACCGTGAAGACCGGTACAAGGCCAACGAGGCGCGCGACTGCGCCCGGTGCGAGGCCGACCGTGACTGGCTGTTTCAGAACTCGCCGGTGATCCGGTTCCTGCGTGAGAAGGTGGCCAACCTAAACGGCGTCTTGGATGAGACCAATGTCGTGTGTCGCCGGTGTCCTAGCAGGATTGTGGTGATTCCCGGAACCAAGGACAAGGGAGAGGAGGATAGGATAGAGGTTGCCAGACAGGGTGGTGGGTTTAGTCCTGATCATGGCATCCTGTTGTGCGCCAATGAGATGCGCAATCGAGGACACTTGGAGGATACGCTGGCGCATGAGATGGTGCATGCTTGGGATCATCTGAGGTGGAAGGTGGATTGGTTCGGGGAGAAGAGTTTGAGGCACGCTGCTTGTACTGAAGTGAGTTCCCTCTCCCTTTCCTGTCCCGTCTGTTTCGTTTCGAGCTGGAAGGACAGTTGCTGATCTTTGGAATGTTCTGAGCAGATCCGAGCATCAATGCTCAGCGGCGAGTGCAGATGGACACGCGAGTCTATTGTCCGAGGCAACTGGACGCTTACCCAACAATTTCAGAACTGCGTTCGTATGCGAGCCATCCAGTCGGTTATGGCACGACCGACGTGCAAGGACGATGTACATGCAACAAAGGTGGTCAACGAGGTGTGGGACTCGTGCTTTGCGGACAAGAGGCCGTTTGAGGAGATTTATAGGTGATCTCGAGCCTGTATCGCGGATGGAGAGGGCGTTTTATACCATGTACTCCTGCTGTTTTTGTGATGAACGTTTCTTAACATGTACAATCAATGATACCACTTCTACTTGAGATTCCAGCTCTAATCTCGTGGCGCTGATATATACACCTGTCACACATGTGATACATAAACTAAAGTCAATGTCCAGTCCATTGCTCGCTAAATGCCGGAACGTAGGTAACGTATATGCACAGATAATGAACTCATAAGCCTCCTCCCCTTGACAATACGGGGATTCTGATCCTAGCCCTCTTCCTCTCGCTCAAACGCCCAAGAACGCCCGTATTACAACCTGAAGAAGAAAGGAAAAACAAAACAAGAAAAACAAGCTAACAATGCAAGTGGGCTCCACGCTTTCGCAGTGCTCGAAGAAAGTTCGACGGATATCAGACAAAGTAAAAGCAAACCCAAGAGACACCCCTCAGTTGCCCATTTTACTTGCCATTTTCTCCCGGTTCGCAGCCCTTTCTCCCTTGACGCAGTGCTTCAAGATCCAAGGGTGGTTCTCCACCTCCTCCAAAGGAAGACGCTTCTCAGGGTCGAGTACCAACAACTGGATCATGGGTTAGCATTGAAAGACCATCCTTATGGGGAACAATGACTTGTTACCTTCTTGATCAGATCCTTTGCCTCCTTGCTGACCCACTCGGGAATGGTCATATCCGCCCTCGCAATCCTCTTCTGTGTCATGATCGGCGTATCTTCAAACGGCGCCTCGCCGACCAAAAACTCATACGTCAACACGCCCAAGCTCCACAAGTCCACTTTCTCATTGTACCAGTTATCCTTGGATCCGCTCCGGATCATCTCTGGCGGCAGGTAATCCAGGGTTCCGCAGAGCGTCTGCCTCCGGTTGTTGGGCGCGTGCACGCTCCAGCCGAAATCCGATATCTTGATCTCCCCGTGAATGCCGACTAGAATATTCTCCGGTTTGATATCGCGGTGAATGACGTGCTTGCGGTGCAAGTATTTGAGGGCGGATGCCATTTGCGCAACATACTGCGCTGCTTTCCATTCGGGAAAACGGTTTTCCTTGCGTAGGTGCTTGTACAGCTCGCCCTTGCCGGCGTACTCGAGAATCAAAAAGATGCGCTTGCTGTCATGGAAGTGTCCGTACAACTTCAAGATATTGGGGTGTCGTAGGTTGGATTGAATTTCGATCTCGCGACGCACTTGCTTCTCGACTCCGGTGCCGTGTTGCAATTCCGACTTGTAGAGCACCTTGAGGGCACAGATGAAACCAGAGCTGCGCTCCCGCGCGAGGTATACGCGGCCGAATTTGCCTTTGCCAAGTGGCCGACCGATTTCAAACATGCCAAGGTGGAATTGTTTGGGGGATATCGACTGATCGTAGCCGGCACTAGAGGATGACTCGGATGTAGATGTACCTGTCGAAGAAACGCTAGCGGAGGCCATTGGCTGCGAAAGTTCGTCGTGATCATCGTCGTCGACTCTACGAATGCCGGCGTATGTCGTGGACTTGTGAGCGGCGGATGAAACAATGGTCGAAGATTTCGTGGCAACGGGAACGGTTCTCTGTGGTTTTCGTGGTGAGGGAGGTTCGCTAGAGATGATGGGCGGATTCTTCCTTTGCGCGATCTGCGAAGGAACAAGGAACGGAGGTGCTTACTACGGTATTGCCGCTTTGCGATTGAAGGGCTACTTTGAAGAGATTCGGCCTGCCGGGGGCGCTCGTGTGTTGGACTTGACTGGGACCTGCCTACGATCGCGCATATCAGTCAGAAAGGCTATCAAGCAAACATTGTTGTAAAAATCATACCTTTGACTTGAGCTCTCTCGCCTTTTGCTGAAGTCGAGCGCCATCGCTTGGATCGTTGTTTTCGTCATGTATCGACATGCGCCCGAAGCGTGACTCCATTGGTTGGCCCGCCATCTTGGGCACGACGATTTCTAGGATCGCGAATGAGAAACAGTCGCCAGGAAGACTAGGTGGGATGTTGCATAGATGATGGAAAACTAGCGGGCGGGCGCAAAGCAATACACTCGACTCCTAGGGCGTCGTGTTGAAAGCGCAGGCCACTTCAGTATTTATTGGTTGAAGTTGGTTGTCAAGCAAGGTTGGTTTTACACAAGGCCAGCGAAGTTGATGCTGATTGGAGTTGAAATGGCACTTCCCAGATGGTGGGCCAGGATTGGGGCTTTATTTACCGGGGCTCAGTTCCGTTGCCTAGCAACAGTCATTGTCTTGTCTGGCTGCGCCGAACTTTCCCTCCTGGGCTCCCTGATCAAACAACTGAGACCAGCAATGATGCAGTGGGAAGGTGGGCTTGGGCTCAGCAGCGTCTAGAGGATTACAGGAGGCACGCCCTTGGACTTGACAACCTGAAGAGACCTGACTCGGTGGTAATTGGTACGGCAATGAATATGACTGTGAGGATCTCATTTGTCTGATATCTTTGTTTTTCTCAGATCTGGCAGAAGCAACATTTGATGGCAGATGTCGTCGCAGCGACGGGACTAACCCGACATCCAAGCAATCAAGCCCTGCCGCCCCTGCAGGTGCGCGCTAACATCGGAGCTGAATGGGGGGGAAGCCCCGCTAAACCCCGCTAGATCTTCAAGCTGCTCTGAGCCTCCGACAGTTTTCATCTAACTATCTGGACATGGAAAACACAAAGGCCCGGGGTACATATCGGCCTTCATTCGCACCATCAACTGCTGGGAATTGTACCCAGCTTGACGTTTGACCTCAAATAAAGGTCTGACCTCTTACATTCCCACAAGCACAGCAACAACTGGGTGTCTAATACCTTGAAACGCCCTCGCCCGTACACAACAGTGACCGAATCCCTCACCCGACGACGACGACGCCCACCATGACGTCCGTCAAAATCAACCACATATCATCGCTCAACGAACCGTACCCCTCCCCTTCGGCCCTCGAAGCCGCCACAACAACGCACGTTCAAGGCGCCTTCGTTATTGCCACGCGTAAGCTGCCCATCCTCAAATCGGGTCCCATCGACGCCATGTCGGTGCGGCTAGGAATTCCAATTCCCGAGATGATCTTCGGTGATAACCTCGTCTCGATCACGCACCGGCCAACGGGCTGGTCGATCGAATTCAATGCCGAGGACGCGCTCGAGCGCGTGGACAAAACGGGCGAGAAGATGCTGCAGGTGGCGTACGCGGGCGAGTGGAGCTCGAGCCGCGAGAAGACGAGCGCGGGCATCAGCGAGGTGGTCAAGCCGTTTGACTGGAGTTATACAACGGACTATTGTGGAACGGAGAGGCCCGGCTCGACTGGAGGGGCTGAAGGGAAAGAAACAAAGTTGCATGGGGACGAGAACACACCGGATATACCTATTGAGCTCCTGAAGCGGCGAGACCCGATCCTCTTCGCGGACGAGGTGGTCCTTTACGAAAGTGAGCTAGATGACAACGGGTGCAGTATCGTCAGCGTGAAGCTGCGGGTGATGGAGCACCGCATGTTGCTGCTGTGCCGGATGTTCATGCGGTTGGATAACGTGCTGGTGCGGGTGCGGGATACGAGGGTGTATGTGGATTTTGATAAGGAGGAGGTAATTAGAGAGTATACGGAGAGGGAGGATAAGTTTGAGAATGTGAAGACGGTAAGTTCTTTTGGGACAAAGGAGACAGGATTGCGAAGGAATAGGTTAGCTGACGACTTGTTGGCTTTGCGAAACAGAAACTCTTCATGCAAGGCCTCAAACTGGATCAGGTCACCATCGCACTTCGTGATGCCAACCAGGTAGCGCCTCTGCTGCCGCTCATCAAGCAGGGAGTTGAGAGCGTTATCCTAGGTCCGGGTGTGGCTACAAAGACGACAACAACAACAACAACAACACGGTTCCCAGGGCAAACGCAATTGACACCACAGACTCAGTTTGTCCGTCCGCCGCCGAGATAGGGGCTGAGGACAGATTCGTACACGTTCAGAGCATTGTATGCAAAATAACATGGGTTAACATCTTCATGATTGACGGATCAACGGCATTACAGGCGTTAAGGGGGGTTTGGCTAAGGATACATAGAATCGGGATCATGCGGAGCTGCACCAACAATACCGCTATCAATCGTGGATGTTCTCCCGACCTGATCACCATTTGAAGATGCATATCAAAGCCGGCCTATTCATGTCTTTGGTGATAGTTTTTGGCGACACCTGAGGTGAACAAGACAGCATTATTTTCAGCCAGTGAATATGCAGAACGCTAGTAATCCAGATACCCGTCGACCTTTGAAACACAATACAACATGTCACATACCATTCCGGATTGCGGCATGTGCTCGAGTTAAAAAAAAACAGACCACCCGGCATGAAAATCCAACTCCATAACCCAGTAAATGCAACATGACCACATCACCTAGCATCCGGAATAGGCGAACTCGGCTGCGTAACCTCCTCAAACGACAACTCCCACTTATCCACCTCCTTGAACTTCTTCGCCGCCTTCTGCAGCTCTTCACCCAGCCTCTCCGTCATCATTTGCGTCGTTTCCGGCAACTCTTCAGCCTCACCAAGGTCCATTGCAGAAACTGGTTCCTGGTCATCATCGTCGTCCTCACCATCCTGCTCCTTATCTCTGCCACCGCCCGAAGCATCAGCACCATCGGCGTTCTCCTTGTCGGAGCCTGCTCTACCGTACGTTCGCTTTGGCTCCGAAGAGCCGGGTTTGGATTTGGCAGCGGCTTTGCCATTGGTAGTTGTACCAAGTGGCGGCTTCATTTTCTGCTTGTCCTTCTCTTTCAGCTGCTTCTGCTTTGCGGCACTAAGCGCCTTTTCCTTCTTTTTCCTGGCGGCAGCGGTGGCAATGTATGATAGTTCGTCACCGTCTGCGGCAGTTTCATCTTCAGAAGAGGAGGAGGAGCCCTCGTCACTAGTGATGTCGTAAGGGTTCTCCTTGTTCCTCCCCTTCTTGTTCTTTTTGTCAGGTTTTGCGCGATTCCGTCGAGCAGGCAGCAAGCTTGTCAGTGCCTCCGTTGCTAATTTTTCCTCTTCACGCTTCTTGGCAGCTCCGGTGGCCTTTTTGAATGCTGCGGCGACGACTGCTGAGGCCTTTGCAGTATTTGGGGCTTTGTAGTTTGGTGAGTGTGTGAGTGAGGGTGGTGAGGAAAGTTCGGATGACATGTCCGCGTCTACGGCCCCCATTGGCCCGCCGCCTAGGCGTGGTAGCAGTTCGGGAGTCTGAAGTCGTTCTGTATAAACAGGTGCTGCTCGCCGGCTGTTGTAGGACCGGTGCGTCAAGTTGTTGAGTGATGGCCAGGCCACTGGGCTCTCAGCTTCTGAGGAATCGCTTGCGGGTGGTGCGTTGACCGGGTCGTTAGGATCGATGGGGGGCCTGGACTGCCTGGGAGGACTGTACGGTATATGGTCTGGAACAGGCGAAAGGGCGGGTGTTGAGAGTGGCGATGACATGGGGCTGTCGCTTCCATCTCGCATCTCTATCGACTGGTGAATGACCTCATTTTCTTCCTCTTCTGGTTCAGGAACAGGTTGCTCATGTACCACTGATCTGCCGCGCTTCTTACGACCGGAGTGGCTTTCAAGTGACTTGCGTTTCTTCGAGCGCCGAGATGGAGAGCCGGTTTCCATGATTTCTTCGTCGTCGACAGGCATCGCTCCACTGGAGGCCGGAATCGTGACATCGGCACCCAAAGCTGCGCCTGTGAAAGCGCTGGCACCAGACCGTCTCTTCATCATGTCGAGCGGCGTCGACTCGCCATCTGGACCTGAATCTTCGTCTTCAATAGCCGCTTCTCGATCCACATCCATATGATCTTCCTCATCAGTCATGGGGATGCGTGACACCTGCGAAGTCACGGACAGGGATCTCTGTCGTCGTCCTTTCTGTGCCGTTCCCAAAATACTGGGCTCGCGCGCTCGTCGCTTGAACAGACCCAGATTAAGTGTAGACATGACGCTCGGTGTAGTGGGCCCCCTGCTACTTGGCCTGACGGGTCCGTCGTCTCTGCCTGAGACACTGTTTTGACGTGGACGGTGGCGCTGGAAGAGACCGACATCGAACGAAGAGGTGTTGGCGGACCGGTAGCCACCGGCATTCTGTGCGGTAATCGTAGGGTCCTCGAGACTATCGTCGAGGTCAAACATATCATCATCCAGATCCAGGCCGGAAGTGTCGCCTGTTAATCGCCGGGGCGCTCGCGGGCTCGGTCGGGTGGACTCCTCTCTCTCACGTCTGGAATAGGAGGTCGCGGCATCGGGATTACGGTCGGTGTCGGCAGTACCGGTTGTTGAGGTCATATTGGCCAGCCGGTCTATGGCCTGGTCTCGCCTCTGTTTCGCGTCCTCCAGCTCCTTGGCCTGGTCGGGATTCATGTGTCGTTGGGCTGCTGCCACGGCAGCGGCGCGCTGCTTAGCGCGTTCCTTCTCTCGATCGCTAACATCGTAGATATCGCTGCTGGGGTCTGTGGCAGTCGGTTTAGTGACGACGGGTGGTGTGGCGGAGGAGCTGTTGGCTGTAGGCTGCGACGGCACAACCCGTGATTTCCTCGGTCTGGGCATCGTGAATGTGTCGCGGGGTTCTCGCCTGAAGTTGTCGATATCGGGTCTCAGAGAGTTGTGGGAAGTCGGTAGAATTATATACTTGTATTAGGGTAAATTCGTGTGGGCGGATATCATGGCAGTTGGTGGTGCATATGCAGGTGTTGGGGGTCCTGTTCAATTTCTCGGAATCTCCTCCGCGGGAAAAAGTTGGAGAATCGTGAATGCAAATGCGAACACAGTATTCCGTCGGCGCTGATGTTGACGTATTGATGTACGGTTGGAGGTAGATCGGAGGAAAGTGCAGTCCCAGAGACGGGACGCGTTCCTTGATCAACACCGGGGTATCAAAAAAGACTGGGTCCTTCAAGCGCGTGGTCTGGAAGTACGTACCTCTGTATCGTAGTGGGACCCCGTATGGTAGAATGCGGGGTGAGCCGTCGGCAGGCAAGCCTCTCCGCTCTCGGCAACAGACTTCCAGACGGGAGTGCTGGACCGTGACCCAAGCGAGCCAAGATACACACATACTACATACACTACTCAGATCCAACTGGATCATTCAATGACAAGGTTGTCTGTCACCTGTGTCCGGGCGAATTGCTTGTGTGAAGTTGTAGGAGGAAACAATGCTCGATTGCTCTTTCGTAGATTGTCCTTTTCTTCGCACCAACGGCTTAACGTAGTTCCTTTACTTTCACTATGCAGTAGAGGCATCCTCAATTCCTCGTCCCTGACCCTGAGTTGTCAACAACACTGAGAAGTTCAAGCTATTCCTTGTGTCCCTGCCAAGAACCTCATTACGTCACGATCTGTAGCTAGCGTAGCGTGGAGGTAACTGGCTGCTGAAGTGGTGAACTGTTGAGCTTTCAAGCAGAGAGAGCTTCAAGCTTCCAACCAACGAACGAACGGTATCAACAGGATCGACACTTGGTAATACTCACTAGAGAGGTAGCTTATGCTTACTTATTCTACCGTATTGCTTTCCGCCTTTTCGTCCACCAAAAAGTCCATGAAGGTGACACAACAAAACCTCACATTACTCCGATCCTCCCCTTCTTCACGTCGCATTGCGAACCTCACCACCAAAAGTCCCCGTCACGAAACACCAAAAGTCGCTACATCACCTCTAACACCAAATATGGCCACCCGCATAGCCTGTCGCGCTGCCTTCCGGCGCAACGTTGTCCCCGTCACTCTCGGTCTCACAACCACCTTCGCCCTGGCCGCGCGACAACAGCCTCTGAAGCTAGACGCCTTGTCCAGCTCGCAGCAGTCGCGGTCTCTCCATTCCCAGAAAGACAACAAGGAGGAGTGGTTGAACCCGGAAACGATCAAGCAGCTTTCTAGTGGGAGTTTGAGCGGTATGACTACCACCCAGCTTGGATATTTTGATTAGTTGTATACGGGAGGCTAATGTCGACTTGTGCGGCCTTTGCAGGTTTCGCCACCGGTCTTTTGATCAGTGTCTTTTCCAAGACGCTCGTGCTTTTGGCGGGTGTTAGTATGGTGATTGTTCAGGTGGGCTTTTCAACTTCGTGACAGAAATGGAAGAAAAGTGATGTACTGACAAAAGCATGGGAATAGGTTGCGTCTCGTTACGGCATCGACTTGGTAGGCATGTTGCATCTTCGCGACAAGGTGAACTCGTCAAAGATTCTCAAGGCGTTGCAACACAAAATGGCCTTTAAGCTTGCCTTTGCCATAACCTTTGCTCTTTCTGCTTTCATGTCTTTCTAGATCGAGCAAGGTTCAACGAAGGAGAAAACAATATTAACTCTACACATCAAGATGCATCCATGGCGTATCACATCATCGGGGGAGAAGTTTGCGGAGTCGGCATCAAGACATGGATGGTAATACGCTGTCTATGTGTTGATCATTTTAGGCGTTTTGAAAAACTATCAGATATCTAATGTTTGAGACTGTTCTGGTTTTCCAACTTTGAACATCTATGACTATCCTCGCTCCTTTCGCTACATTGAACGACCAATGACCAGCTTCGTGTTGACCACTCGGCTTGTGTGCCACAACAGATAGCCATCTGAAAGACATGAGAGCCGCCATGGGTGCCAAAAAAAAACCAACCCAAGCGCCATACAGCAGCAGCGGGCATGTTAAAAAAAAATCGCTAGATTCCCGGTCAGCCCTGGCGCAAGGCAGTTTCTGGGATCCTTCGGCACACTCGTCCAGTTGAAAAAACATCCAGTGCAGACTTGATGTGGATGTTCTGTTAAGTCTCATTTTCATGGGCGGATCCAAAATACTCCAAGGCCCAACATATTTCCAAGCTCTGAGCTAAATCGTCTGGACGGTCGGGTTTGAAACTCGGCTTTAAAAACAACCTAAAACGGGCTCGTTTCCCGCAGCAGCCACTCCGTCGTGAGCTGATCTCCATCAAAGTAGCCTGCCATATTCTTCCTAATTTCCTCGTTGGACTTGTTTAGCCAGTCCTTCTCTTCCTGCGTTAGCAAGCTCTCGTCAATCAGCTTCCTGCAGTAGGGTACCATGGTGACATGCTCGAAGCCCAGATACGGCTTATCGCCAAACTGGTGCTCCGTCTTTACTTCACGAACAATGGCCAGGTTCTCAATACGGATTCCGTAGTTGCCATCCTCGTAGTAACCGGGCTCGATGGACAGCACGTTGCCAGGAGCCAGAGGAACATCGATGTACGCCTTCCGAGTACCAATGCCGATGGGCCCTTCATGGACGTTTAGGAAAGATCCAACTCCGTGGCCGGTTCCGTGGCGGTAGTCTAGCCCGTATTTCTGGAATCATTGTTAGCCATTCGTGGATATTACCACAAGGAGCAAGTCGTTACTAACCCAGAGAAATTGGCGGGCCAAGGCGTCCAACGCAAAACCACTAGTTCCCTTGGGAAATACCGCAGTGTCTAAAGCAATGTTGCCTTTAAGAACCAGAGTATAAGACTTCCTCTCGGCATCGGTTGGTTGGCCGAAGTGCAGCGTTCTCGTGACATCCGTTGTTCCGTCATAAAATTGTGCGCCTGAGTCGCAGAGATAGATGGCATTAGGGTCAATCACGGAGCAGGCGCCCCTTTCGGGCTTGTAGTGGATGATTGCGCCGCTGCGTTCATGTCAGCATCTTCAGGTGAATGAATTTCATATGAGAAACTCACTTTGGTCCGGTGGAAGAAATGGTATCAAAGGAAAGACCAACAAAGTCGGCTTGTTCGCTTCTGAACTGTTCCAGTTGGTCGGCGGCCTCCACCTCATCCAGCTTGGCCTTCTTGTTGATTAACTGATCCTCAAGCCAGGCAAAGTACTTGATTAGGGCGGCGCCGTCACGGATGTGACATCTCCTCATGCCTTCAAGTTCCGTCTCGTTCTTGATGGCCTTTGCGTCCCCGATAGGACTCCTGACCTCGTCCACGTGCTTTTCGCCGCCCAACGCCAACTTGAGAGCCCATGAGGCTTTGTTAGAAACCAGGTATTTGGTGGGCTTGTCCGGCTCGCTAGTACTCTTGGCAGCATTTGCAAGAATCTCGGTGTCCTTGAAGAGGTCGTTGTAAGGCTTGATCCCAGTGCCGTTCTCGGCCAAATATTGCTTGACCTCGTCATTCAATTTCGACTCATCGACGTACAAGGTTGCGCTGTCCTTTGTAACGATGGCGTAAGAGAAGAAGACGGGGTTGTATGTGATATCGTTGCCGCGCAAGTTGAAAAGCCACGCGATTTCGTCGAGCATGGATACGACGAAAGCAGCGGCCTTCTTCTTCTCGAGCTCCTTGCGCAGGTTTGTGAGCTTCTCTGCTGTGCCCTTTCCTGAGTACTTAGCACCAAGCAAGAAGACCGGCTCGCTGGGACGAGGTGGTCGGCTATCTCCCCATACAAGATCCACCAGGTTCTCGTTGATGGCCTTCAAGCCTGCGCCGCCGTGCTTCTTGATATCGCCATCGAGCTTGTCGGCTACCGCCGGGGAAATCAGGGTGGGATCGATGCCAACAGATTTTCCGCCAGCGGATTCGTCTGCTGTCCATTCTTGCCAGGTGGGGACATCTTGGAGCCCGGTCTTAAGCAGGTGCCAGTTCTCATCCAACTGTTTGGAGGCCTGGTTGAAATAACGACCATCCGTGGCCAAGGCGGCCTTGTCCAGCGTGACGACCGCTGTTCCAGCCGAGCCAGTGAAACCCGAGATGAAAGCACGGCGGGCGTCGCATTCGGCAATGTACTCGGAGGCATGGCTGTCTTCTGAGGGGACAACTGCGAGATTCCAGAAGGGTCAGCGGCCAGTGCAATCGTCTTGGCGGAGAACGGCACAGGGCGTACCATAGATGTCAACATTGCGCTCCTTCATGAGAGACCGTAGAGCGGCCAAGCGATCCGTTGTGTTGACAGTCATAGTTTCTTCGTCCGAAGCGGCTCTAAGATGTTGGAATAATCTTGATGTGAGAGAGAATGCTCTGGTCGTACGTGACGGCTGAGGGAAGGCAGTCAAGGCCCTGGGCAGATTATGTAGAACCCTGGCGGCTTGGGAGCGGCTGGCTGGTCGGGGGACAGAAGACGCAACTGCTGTCAGGCAAGAAGAGGGAAAGGACCAAAAATTACGCATGGAGAGGAGAGGAGTGTTCCCGTAACGTCGCAAGGGGCGGTGGTTTTATAGGATAGCAGCTACCGAGAAGCTATCACCTTTTGACTTGGACGAATGGAAGAGTCAAGTTTGGGGACTTCTACTTTGGGCGTAGTTGGTGGACGGGTACCTCCCGCTCTACACAGCACGTCCAGTCGCAACGTTCTGGTCACACGACGGGACGGGTTATCGCAGGTACCTTCCTACCTTGCCTACTGTAGTGGTACCTATCAGATTTGGTGGGCTCAACTCGCATCCCACGCGGGTCGGGAGCTCCTCTGGGCCCAACGATCAACGCCCATCATTGCGTGCCCTGGGGCTAGGTAGAGGTAGTAGGTACTTTCCATTTTGAGCCACCCTCCCCCCGCCTCCACCGGCTCTGCGGCCGCCTCCGCCAGGTGGGTCCCGTTGCTACCACACCTCACTACATACATACTGTTAGTTGAAGCCCTACGATAGCGTGTATTCAGGAGATGGACACTTGAGAGTTGAGACAAAAACACTGCCAATTCTAGCCCACCACATCCAGGCCAGGCTCCATAGTCGTTTTTCATCACCAAAAAACTGGAACAACCACGCACAAACTTCGGTCTTGTAAAACCTCTTTTTCGATGTGGTCAAGTCATTGCAAAAACAGAAAGGAACAACACTACAAGCGCGGTCTCTTCAACAGCAAGAGTCCATCTCCCGTCTCTGTTCTTGCACATACCTCTACCTATATCAGAGTGATAACAAATTGACGGTTCTGGAACCAAACGACCCACCGATACGATCCACTATTCTAGTAACCTTCTCTTCCTTGGCATCATTCCTCACCAACACGCGCCTTCACCTTTCCTCGCCAAGTTGGACGACCGTCGGGCATATTTCTGCACTCGCACTCCTCCTCACGAACCTGGTAGAGTTCACTAAATAATGGAGCCACTACCCTTACCCACCAGTTTGGCTGAGGTGGAACAGGTAAGAGGAATCGTGATAAGAGGATGGCGGATTAATGAACCAGGACGCCCGTAGAGACCACGAGGCTAACGCGACTCACTTCTGCTGACAGTTGATAATAGCTCTCTATCAGCCAAACCCCCCTGAGACCGTCTCACGCATCCAGGAGATTCTCCAGAGGTTGCAAAAGTCCCCCGAGGGTTGGCAACTTGCCCAGAGCTTGATTGGAAACCCAAATGACAACATCAAATTTTATGCGGCCTTGACGATTATTGTAAAACTCAACAAAGACAGGTAGATACCTTTGCCATGCCATTCCTCTTCCCTGTTAGGCCTTAGCAGACTGACAAACTCTCTAAAGTGCCAACCTCAACGACGATGAGGCAAAGGAGCTGCTGCAAAACATCCTTGGCTGGACAATAGCATCGTGCGCCCAGGGTGTTGCTCCCTTTGTGATCAAAAAGTTGTGCGTTGCTCTCGCCACATTCTTCATCCACTTTTCTCAGCTATGGCCCAACTGCCTTCGGCACTTCCTTCACAGTCTCGATATCGGACGGGCTACCCCTATCGAGGCATTGGACGACGCTCTAGAGACTCCTATCATTGCCAACAATCTTGAAATTTCGAAACTCAAGGTCGCCGTCTGGTTCGCAACCTCCCTTGTTGAAGAAGTCGGGAAGACGGATATGAATTCGATCAAGTACATCCATGTACACGAGCGTCTCGTTCGTAATGCCTTCGACTTGGCCTCATTGCTAGCACGCGGATTCCTCCCATCAGATGACGCCTACCAGACTCAGGGGGAGTCGCTTGTCTGTTTTCAGGTGAGTGGAAGAAACAGGTTTATCCCAGGGTTGCCGATATGGACGAACTGGTCGCTGACGATCATGTAGGCCTGGATTCTCTATGCTCAGCGACTGTCCTCAAATACCGATGTTCTAGTGACACATCTACGGGAACTTGTTGGCCCGGCTCTCAACTGCTTCGCCATCGACGATTTATTCCAGCCGGCCGCCGAACTCTTCAGTGACGTACTGAGCAATTATTCGGGATTCTTCACAGAGGCACATTATGCGTCATTGGCCTCTTTATTCGACAGCGAATGGGCGGCAGAACACTACAACAGGGTCATTCACGGCGACCATCAGCTTGATGGCATTTCATTTGGTCTTCTCATGCTTGCGTATGGTGATGCCAAGGTGTCGGATCTCATGTGTAGCACAGACGAGCGGTCCCAGAGGTTTCTGGCCAGGCTGGCCGGTCTTCTCGCTGCTGATGGCTATCTGGTGGGCGAGGATTCGATATTTGTCCCTGCCCTGGAGTTCTGGGCCACGTTTGTCGAAACCATGATCGACAATATTTACTCGGAAGACGAAGCAAAAGTAAACGTCTGGCGCTCGCATGCTGAACAACACCTCAAGAGCGTCGTGTCGAACTGCTGGAGGAAGGCACAATGGCCCCCTGCAGAGACTTTCGCCGAATGGGATTCCAATGAGCGTGTCGGCTTTACGGATGCGAGAAAAGACATAGCGGATATGCTACAATCTATATTCACTCTCGAGAATCTCACTCTGGTCTCGTTTTTCTCTGGTCTTTTCCTCCAGGCCCTCTCTGTTCAGTCATGGGCCGAAGTTGAGGCATCGGCATTCTGTCTCGGATCCCTGTCCGACTGTATCACGGAAGACCCCCAATATGACGTGGAGTTAAGCAAGGTCTTTGCTTCACCTTTTTTTGATCTTCTCGGCCAGGCTCAAGGTCCGGTCCCGCTACGCCTGCGCCAGACAGGTCTTTTGCTCATTGAGCGGTACTGCGAGTATTTTGAGCGCCATTCCGAGTATCTTCCTCATGCGCTCAACCTGCTATTCGCGGCCGTTGGCGACCCTGTTCTTGGTGGGCCTTCTGCGAAATCCATCTCGACTCTCTGCTCGTCGTGTCGCTGCATTCTCACGAGCGAAGCACCGGCCTTCATCATGCACTACCAAACAATTCGTAGCAGACAGGTTCTCGACTCCCTTGCAGAGGAACGTATCATCCTTGCCATTGCTTCTATCATCCAGGCCATTCCGGATTCCAACCAGAAGCTGGCTGTCTTTGAGAACCTCTACTCGATCATCAAGGCAGATTGCGAGCGTGCTGTCCAGCTCAAACAGCAGCCCAGCATATTGAACCTGTCTGACCCCAACTTCTTGCGCGGTGTTGAGCAACCAGGCGATGTTCCTTCTGCCGATGAAGTCTCTCAGCAACTCGCCGTCCGTGCTCTCCGATCGCTGCAAAGTATGGCTAAGGGTATGCAGGATGTCAAGGAGCATGTGGTTGACATTGACGCCGATCCATTCTTCGCCAGCCAGGACCCGAAACTCTCTGCTATCCAGTCCGATATCCTCAACGTCTTGGTCGAGATGCAGAAGAATTTCAACACCAGCGGAGAGATCGTTGAAATAATATGCATCATCTTTCGAGCAGGGTTTTCAGAGACCGAGCCGGGCCCGTTTGTGTTCCCTCCTGAAGTCGTGACAAATTTCCTCAGTCAACAAAGATTCGAAACGCCTAGGCTGGGCACTTTGTTGAGCACAGCATGCTCGTTTGTCGGAAGTCTGTACAGGGGACCAAAGAATATGGTTCCATCTTTACTGGCTCAGCTACTGCCTTGGGTAATCAACATGCTCAGTAGTCTTCCGGAACCAGAAAGCGACACAGAAGTAGCCCAGAACGGCATTTGCTTCGTGGACAAGATTATGACAAGATACCCGGAGGTGGTGTTCCAGATTCAGCCGTCACAGATGCTCGAGTTCTTTTTCATGTTCTCGCTCAAGGTCCTAAACGGGAAGGAACCTCTGCCGAAGACAGCGTCGGCGGAATTTTGGGTATGTCTCTTCGGGCTCCTTGAATGATTAACCAAAATGTTTGCTGACTAACATGTTAAATCAGAGTAACTTCATTACCCTCAAGTCTGATTCACCCGATCTTCAGGGAACCATCAACGCCGCCATGGAGCACCTCGGGCCGCTTATATCGCAGACTCTCATCCAAAATATCGGGGGCAACGCTGCAAGAAGCGAGCTAGACAAGCTAAGTGACCCTCTCAAGAAGCTTGTGACGAGCCAAGTGCGTTCAAGGCAGTGGCTCGAACAGGCGCTCTTCGACCCCAGTTTCCCCGGTCAGCAGGTAGGCAACGACGAGAAGTCAACCTTTTTGAGGAAGATTATTGGGTAAGTCTGTCAGTTACTTGGTTCTTCCGTATACAAACTGCTGACCTACAATTTATACAGACTGAGAGGGGCGAGGGCCACCAACCAGGTAGTTAGAGAGTTCTGGCTGGCTTGCAGGGGTTCAAACTTTTCATATGCTTCCTAGGCTTGTGCAATGGTACTTACGAGCCTAAAACTGGATAGAGATTATGAAGGAACTTTTGTAACCTTTTCTCTGTAATAAGTCGAATTTGCTCTTTCCTGTGCAGGTTATCTTGACAACGGCTCTTGAAAGCATCATTTGGACATGGTAGGCAACGTTGTAAGCCAAATTGGGACCTAGTTACTGTTTTAGTCGACAACAACAGATGGTGTAAATGATTCTTTCGGAATGCTACTCAATTTACCATCAGGCACACACTTGCCAATGACGTGCTTCTTGTGTATAAGGGTTATGAAGCGAGCGAGGAAGGGCTCGACAAAGAGCTCTATTGTGTCTATACGTGGTCCTAGCGTCACCTCCATCTATAACCCTGCCAAGCCCCAGGTGCATCAAGGGTGGGCGGTCATACTTCCATACACAACCCTCACTCTTCAACCACAGTTCGTCCTATCTCCAGTCGAGCTTCACCCAGACTGAATTCACTACGTCCCAGTGTAAGTTCAAACACCCAGTCACTAAAAGTCTATGTGCTTACCACAAAGGAAGCTGTCCCTTTTAAAGACAGTTCTTACGTTTTTGTCTGTGACACAAAAACTAACACGCACGGCACGGCACGACACTGTGATTAGTCTTTGGAGGTAAACCCTCTCCCGCAACATGAAGTCCCTCACCAGGCCCTACGGCCTTATGTGCCGGCATCGCCTTACTTCTCTCACCACTAGAGCATCAAATCTCCAACAACGACCTTATTCTTCTAATTCCTCGTCTGAGACAACAGCAACACCAACCGCAACACCGACCAAAAAGGCACAAAGACAAGTAATCTTCTCCGGTATCCAGCCCACAGGCATACCGCACTTGGGCAACTACCTCGGCGCCCTTCAGCAATGGAAGCGCATGCAGGACGGCGCGGATCCTGAGACGACGGATCTCATTTTCTCCGTGGTTGACCTGCACGCCATCACCGTGCCGCAGCAGCGCGGCAACCTCAAGAAATGGAAGAGAGAAATGCTTGCGGCGCTGCTGGCCATCGGCTTGGACCCCAAGAGGTGCACCATCTTTTACCAGAGCATGGTGCCAGGGCATTCGGAGTTGCAGTGGATTTTGAGTTGTACAGCTAGCACGGGGTATTTGTCTAGGATGACGCAGTGGAAGGTGAGTTTCTTTGAGATTATTGTTCGATGAGAGAGAAAAGAGAGAGAAAGAGAACGAGCGGGGGAAAGGTTTGAACACGAGACCAGCGACTGATGGTATGTGTGTGGAAACTACTTTACTACAGAGCAAACTACAATTAGCAGACGACGCCCACGTGCTAGATGACAAGGCCAAATCCTCTCTCAAGCACGGCTTGTTCTCTTACCCCATCCTTCAAGCGGCGGATATCCTCGTTCACAGGGCGACCCATGTCCCCGTCGGCGAAGATCAGAGGCAGCATCTGGAGTTTGCTAGGGAATGCGTGACCAACTTCAACCACGCCTATAAGGGCAAGGTGTTGGTAGCTCCCGAGACGATTTTGTGTAAGTACATCGTCATGTCTTCTCAACCCGTGGCCCTTCCGCTTAAGATACCTCGAGTCTCGAGTAACTGCTTCATCAACTAACCACCTCCACATATTATACACAGCTCCAACAAAACGCGTAATGTCTCTCCAACTTCCCACCAAAAAAATGTCCAAATCCGACCCCGACCCTTCCTCCCGCATCCTCCTTACCGACACCCCCTCCGAGATCCACGCCAAGATCCTCAAAGCGCGGACCGACTCGCTCACGCCTTCCCTGGGCATCACCTTCGACCCGATCCAACGCCCCGGCGTCTCCAACCTGCTTCAGCTGCTCAGCCATTTTGATACGCAAAACCGTTCCGCGCAGGAGATCGCGGCCCAGATTAATGCTGAAGTTGTGGGCATTCATGGTGGGCTAGGAGGAGAAGGGGAGGAGAATCCGTTGAGGAAGTTAAAGGAGAGGGTGAGCGAGGTGGTGCAGAGAGAGCTGAATCCGATTAGGGAGAAATATTTGAAGCTGTTGCAGGAGGATGGGGGGAAGGAGGGAGGTCATTTGGATGAGGTTATTCGGGAGGGGGCGAGGAAGGCTAATGAGAGTGCGGAGAGGACGATGAGTAGGGTCAGGAGGGCTGTGGAGTTGGGTGCTTGAGGACATGCAGAGTGGGAGGTTTTTGTAAGATAGATACTGGGTGATCTGGTTCGGACACATTTTCGGTAGATAAAAGCTATATGGGATGTCTGTATCTGTGGTCTGTATTGCTTAGAATCTGGCCGTCGTTCCCATGGTGCTTCCTCGCATCGATCTCCTCCAGTGGCAATTTCCGTCTAGTCTTTCTCGTGCACAGCACAGTCGAGCCATGATCGTCTCCTGATCTGTACTATACATTTCTTATGCTACAGTATCTATACACAAAGGACGGGCCATATGCTGAAGACAAAAGGGACAAACCTGACCAGAGAGAGACAGACAACAAGAACAACCACCCAGGCTTAAAGGGCTTGAGACGGGACCAGCAGTTGGTGTATCCGCTTAGCGTCCACCCGAAATCCGGAGTCTCTCCTTGGCAAGGAAGTCCTCGAAGTTGCCGACACCCTTCATGTCGCTGACATGGCTGAGGTGTTCCCACCTGGTCTCCAGAAGTTTCTCCACCTCGCTCTTGCTCTCGTCCATGGCCTTGCTGACACCTGTTTGATTTGGAGACGCTGGTTAGCATACAGGCAACCGAAAAACAGTCTTCCGAAGCAAATATGGGACGGTAATCCACGTACCAAGCTTGCTGAACTCCCAAACGTTGGCCTTCATACCGATACCATAGTAGGCATGCTTCTGCAAGAAGGCCAACCACAGCTGCACCGTCTCCGGGTGGCCGTCCTTAATCTGGATCAGTCTTCTGAGTGTGACACGCTCAAAGTTTTCCTGCGACTTCTTGAAAATGAAATGCGACTTGGGCACGGTCCAGCGTTCGATCATACGCGGCAGGGGAACGGGGCCGAAGGCAGGCAGGCCGAGGTAGTAGGCGGCGCGAAGGGCGAAGTCGCAGAAGAACTCGAGGTTGCGGATCGAATAGGACCGGAGCTGGAGGTCGCACGAGGGAACGCCATACTCGGCTTCGCGACGAAGCGGCTGGAGGTAGAGGGCCTCGAGGGAGCGGGGCATACGGGACATGATCACCTCCTGCTCCTCGGGTTCCGCGGCGGCGGCAGCGGCGGCCTTGGCTTTCTTCTGGTCCTTGGGGGCCTCGGTGGTCGTCGTGATCCGGGCGATCGGTGTGGTGCTAGCAGCATATACCGGTCAGTCATTCTGCACCGCCTGGGCTGGTTCGCTTATGTGACGATAGATGGAGGGAGGGAGTGCGTGCACATCGGCGGGGTCTTCGACGAGTGGGTGGGCGGGTTTCGGAGGCACGGCGACGTTATCGAGGAGGATTATTTGCGGCAATGGTTACTAACCTCGCCTTGGAGGCGGCATCGGGACCTGTGGTCCTACTCAACTCTTAGTTCCTGCCCGCGCATACCCAAGGATCTCAGCAGCACTCTGGTCACTTACACGGAAGCATTGCGCCGGAGCTGGGGCAACGGCTGGAAGACGCTCTGGGCGGACCGGAGGGTCGCAAGAGGCTGCCGTCCCCAAGCAGATTAGACAACTATCCCACAAGCGCACACATCTTACAAACGCATGAGGAGAATTCTTACCGCCCGTCCCTGGAGGGACCGTACTACTGGCCTTATTATCATCTTCGCTCTGGGTGGTCTGGGAGATTAAACGTCTCCAAGTTGCCGTCGCGCGCTGCGCGGATCAACCGAGTTTTTAGCGCAGGTTCCATACTGGGGGTCAATTCGGGGTTCTTATCGATAAGGAGCTAGTGACGCCCATTTCTTGAGCTACCAAAACATCACCATCACAGAGAGCGAACAGAAGCAAAATAACAAGTCACTAGTAGCATAGGAGACATCAAGTGGTTATCAAACATTGGATTGTCCGATGTTCGGCTTCTCAAGGCACCGGTCTGTGACGTCGCGGCTATCTAACGGAGATTGCTCCATCATTCCTATCAAAAATAAAAAAAAGTCCTGGCAATCTCGCAACAAATGGCAGAGATGCCTTCTCTGATCGCCACGCGGACGAGGGATACTGTTGTGCAGTCGAACTAAAGCTCAAGACTGAAATAACACTATTAATCCCACACAATATTGCCCTGCATGATGCCAATCCTCTGTCGTGTCGACCAAGGTCAACCGACGAGGAGCCGGAAGCGGCGTTTTGGTATCGGTGTCGCATCGTTGCTTGCTGCAACAATCGCGTGCATATGATGTTGGTTGTGGTACGGTCGAAGGTGTCCCGCAAGGTAATTTGACCATAGGGTGTTGTTCGGATCACTTGCGCTTTCTCCTTCCGTTGACGAGCTTCTTGTAGAAGTTCTTTCCTCCGCTCTGCTTCTTCTCCTGGATGCCGTGGTACTTGTTCTTGTACTTGTCAACAACCTCAGCACCAAGAACCTCCTCGACAATGGTCCGCTTCCTCTCCTTGCGGGTCAGTCGGCTGTCACGACCGTCAGTAGCACCAGCAATGATAGTGCCAACTTGAGAGAACTCGGGCACAAAGTCCTTGCGAGTGTCCTTCTTGAAGTATTGTTTTCCCATGGCGACGACCTCACGCATTCTCAAAATTTGCAAGTCTCTCTTCAGCTCAGGGGTCAGATTCGTACGGGGCATGTTAAACCAATCGGCGCCAGCGTCATTCTTAGGTCCCTGTTTCTCTAGTCAGCATACTGATCTGCAAAGTCTTAGAGCAGGAACGGAAGAGAAAGGATGTCCAGTCAGAGTAACTATGAACATAAAGGTAATCATTATGGTGCAGACAGCAACCCCATGACGGGGCGCCGACCTGCGTCATGAAAAAATGGGATAGATTTTCATCATGGAAGGGATGTGATGCGTGCTGAGGACCGCTGAACGTACCTTGCTCTTATCCTTGGATTGGGGCACCCGAACCGACAACTTCTTGGACTTGTTCTCCAAGGTTGGCTTCACCACCTCAGCAGGAGCGGCCGAGGGAGCCGCAACCACTACGGGGATTTGCGCTGCGGGTGCAACAGCGGCGTCTTGCTGGGGAGCCGCGACAGCATTTGAGCTGTCCGAGTTCGCAAGGCGAGACTCGGCTTCAGCAAGGAGTTTGTCGATCTCAGCATCGGACAAGCCGAGTACAGAAGCCGCCATCTTGCTGGTCGGCCAAATGCACAGTTTCGGGAAATGAAGACTGTGGAAAAGCTGCTCAAGATTTGCAAGCAATTGGCGAGAGGGGAAGAGAAGGGAAGAAAAGTCGAAGCTTTCACAGCAAATTGGGGACAAGAAAAAGATAAATTTTTGAGTGGAGCCGGCGGGGAAATGTCCAGGCGTCCGTTCCCGCCCATCTCAGCCAAGACTTGGCATTGCTTGTGCTGAGCTCCACGGTCACGTGAAGCTCTTGTACGACTGGAGCCAGGCCTCCAATGAGTTGGCAGTCCACAGCCCCGGGCCGTGCGTCATACATACCTCTGGGCGCGGAAAAATGAGGCTGGAGAGTGCCAGTTGTCAACGGTTGGGCTCGGGGCAGGGGCGGCCGCGACGTCGAGCAGAGCTTGTCACTGCAGGTAGCGCGCCACAGCTGCCAGTCGTTGTCTTTCGGCGTCTTTCTGCTGCAGACTGCAGTGAATGTTGCGGCAGTCATTTGGACGGGAGTTGTTGAAAGTCTTCAAAAGGTTCACTGATGCCCAACCTTTTGGTTTCTCCTTGTACTGAGTCTGACCGCTTTCACTCACAAATCATCATCTTACCGTCTTTCTTGTTTCCATTGTCCGTCTCTTCACATCCTCCAGCATCTGTTTGAGTAAAGCCATTGCTTCACAGGTACGTGCTTATCTGCTAGTCTGTCCATCTCATCCTCATCCGCCAGTTCCCGCGAATAGCATTTCCCAGCCTTTGGCTTCACGCCAAAAGACGGACCTACACCCCCAATCTCACCAATCATTTCACCTTCCTCACCAACTGGAGCTCTTGCCCGTGTGGCTCGTCCCGAAGTCAACGAGAGGCGAGCCCGGAGCAGCGAGTCGTCCATTGACATTGAACTCCACCCACTTGCTCCCCTCTCCCCAAACAGGGAGTCCCGCCAATCAATCGCTCTGCCCAATCAAGCAGGATTTCTGAGTGAGAGTCGGTTTTGCGATCATCATTCGTCGGCTCCGTCCTAAGTAAACAAAGACCCCAAGGGGCTTGTCGACATCATAGATAGTTCTTTCTAAGCCCAACGCGCAGAAGCTAGATCTTCCTGGCTGGGAAACACAGAGAGCTCTTCGGCAAAGCGCGACCATTATACGCGACGCCAGCAGGACATTCAAGCTGAAGTTTTGTTGCTACAGACAGAGGTATATTGACATTGACCCAAGTCATCCAGTACAGGCCACCGATTTGCGACCAACTAGTCCCCGTTTCCCCGCTGCTCGCCAAACGTTGATATTCGCCATGGATCCCCAAAATCCGTCTTCGGCTGGGCATAACCAGCAACAACGCCAGCAGCCTGTCTACGACACGAGCCAAGGCGGCCATTATGGTAAGTAATCGCCGTCTCAGCGCTTTCCGTCAGGGAACAGTTTACTCACCATCATATGCTGTATAGGTGCCAGTGCTGCGGTTAGTACTCACCCTTTGCAAGCGGGCTTCTCAGTCCTATCACATCATAGTTGGCAGTCTAACGCCTTTCATGTCGCTAGCTCTCTCAACAAGGCTTTGCTCCCTCAGACCTTTACACGGGAACATGGGCCAATGTTCATCAGGGCCTCCAGGGCAATTACAAGGAAATCCTGACAGCTTACTGGCAACAAACCATCAACCATCTCGAGAATGATACCCACGACTACAAGTTGCATCAGCTGCCCCTGGCACGAATCAAGAAAGTCATGAAGGCGGACCCGGAAGTCAAGATGATCTCTGCCGAAGCACCTATCCTCTTCGCCAAGGGATGCGATATCTTCATCACCGAGTTAACGATGCGCGCGTGGATTCATGCAGAGGAGAACAAGCGCCGCACTCTACAGCGTAGCGACATCGCCTCGGCCTTATCCAAGTCCGACATGTTCGACTTTCTCATCGACATTGTACCCAGAGAAGAAGCTTCCACACACGCCAAGCGCGCGACTGGTCAGTCAGCTGCTGCTGCCGCGCAGGCTGCCCAAAACGCGGCCCAGCAAGCTCAAGGCATGCCGGGGGTTGCTGCGCCTAACCATGGCGGACAGCACCCCATGGCCGCTCCTGACTACACGCTAGGTGGCCATGCGATTGCGCCTGAGGCCGACTACCGCCAGCAGAACATGTACTCTGGTCAGGTACAACCCGGAGCCCCAGCGCCGTATGGACAACCTCAACCTCCCATGTATGACGTTGATGGCATGTACTACTCAACAATGCCTCCTCAGCAGGTACATATATCTATGCGCTTCTCTACTCATCACGCTCGCCAGGTAACATGCTGACTTGACCACAGAACGCCTAGGGCGCGCATTCTGGAGGAGATAAGATTGGAGAGTCTTCTACATCCCACCTGTCACGAACTTAAAGGCGGCAGCAGGAGTAATGAACTTACGGCATCAAGCCACACTGACATGGCTTCCACCTTGGTCGCTTCTTTATTTACATGGTTCTTCATCTTCATTTGATAAGATTCAAAGACTGCCGATCTAACAATATACAAAGGCGTGGCGTAAATACGGGTTATTTCGTTTGTTTCAGGTCCGTACCATGGACGGAGGAAAGGTGCTTGGAAGGCTGGTCGGTTGGTTATGTCACAAGGATGTCTATCATGTTTTGCTCTTTTAGTTCATGGATCTGCGTTACATCCACTGCATTCTGCATAACCAATATGGTGATGGACTAATAGTGAAGTTGAGTTTCTGCCATCACGTTTCAGAAAGGTGAAGACAAACGAACGCGTGGACGTTATCCTACAGACTCGCTACTTCAATTTCGCGTTGCTTTGACCTGTAGTCAAGTCACTTCGGCTCTCTTCTTCGTCCATTCACTGAACCACTTTTCGTCTCTCTTCGTCCCTTCTCCATTTCCACTACTGTGTAAGGACCCAGCTTCTAAGCGGCAGGACCTTCACTGGGAGCAAATAAGCCTCATCTCCCAACAACTCCAGTATCGTATGCGGTAGGTATATCGAGAGCCAGAAAACACGTGATGTTCTCATAGGTATACAACTGGCCTCGACTATACCTCCAGGCTTGGGCAACTATACATTTATTTTTCTCTCTTTGTTTCCTCCCCCCCTTCGCTCCTCACGTCAGATCACATTACAAGAATGAGCGTGATCTCGTTAACTCGTACTATTGCGTGAGGAGACTATTGAGAGCACATAATTGCAATGGCTACCAAATGAGGGGGGGTTTGGGAGCAGTTAAACGTAGTTGAACCGGTTGGCAACGAAAACATCATCCTAGATATGGGGTATATTGAGTTACTGATTCAAGTTTTCAAACAACAATACTATTAGTTCTCGACCGAGACATCAACGCAAACCGAAGCGCGATCCGAAGTTAGCGAGCGGCGCAGCGGCTCGGCTCGTAGTGGTACTCTCGACTCCCAAAGTGAGCCTACAATAATGGGGAAAGAGGAGCATACGGTTAGTACATTGTTATTGAATGATCTCTCGGGTGACAGACGGGCATAGTGGAGGTGACGGGGGAGATGCTGCGCATCGGCAAACTCACTTTTCCAATAATATCGGCCCGTTCATGGCATCCACACGACCGTACTTCTTGTTCCTCGTAGAAATGTCGAAGAACTCGTCGTGATTGTCCGATTGCATGAGCGCGATTGTCTGCTGAAGTTCGTCTAGGTTCTGCTCAAGCATAGGGGCATTTTCGAGGTTAGCGACGAAGGCAGAGAGGTGCTGCACGTCCATGGCCATGGCAGCAACAGCGTTGGCGTTGATTTTCTTGACGTCTGGGGATAGCGGTAGAGCCTGTTTAGATGAGCGACATTGTGTTAGCACGGTTTCAGGAGGAGTGAGGACTGCAAAAACTTTCATGAGGGAAAGGGGTCAAAGTTCGGAAGGGAAATGAGGTGGTAGCTTACCAGAATCTTGTTGGCAGCGTGGCTAAGGGCGTCAAAGTAGATGAGCTCCTTGATTTCTCGAGGCAGACCAAGAAGGGTGGAACCCATTATGTTTTCTAGATACCTCGTCAAGGTCTGCATGTAATTACTAGGTTCAGTGGGCTTAGACGGAGTCATCCTGTTGCGATGGTCAGTAGGCAGAAAGTCGCGCGGAGCGGTAGGTCGAACGTACCAGTTGTAGTCGGAGGTGTCGACAAGGTCGTCGATCTTGGAGTTGACAAGCTCGAAGATGCGTTTCTCGGCCGTCTTCTTGTTGCTCCTAAACTCTTCGGTTGATTTGAGAGAGACAGGCCCGCCTGCGGACGTGGATGATCGTGCGCGAATTAGTTCCTGCTCCAATTGGTGGCAAGCTTCTTCGAAGTGTTCGAGGTTGATCAAGATTTGAACGATCTGACCCAAATATTGGGAGTTTAGGCGTTCTACGAGGGTCCGGCAGACCTTCTCGGTCAACAGCTCGTCCAGTGACTGCCTATGGCGTTAGATATCGACACCGTAAGAATGAAATACGAAGGAGTAAAATGCCTACCTTTCTGAGTGTTTCGTCAACAATATTGGGATGTTGGAAATGATCATTAGAGAAGAAGTAGAACTGATTCAGGAAATTCCTAATGTCAATGCAGCAGAGAGGATACATCTGTGAAAAGGGAAGGACACAAGGGAACCTGATCTCGTGTTAGTACAGAAGCTCACTTGCAAAGCAGGTGATAGGTGACATACGTGAGCTCTTCTGGAGCTTTCTCCTCGGTATACCAACTGACTTTGAGGACCTTTTCGTATTCCTCGGCGTTGTTGATTTGCATGGGCATGTAATCGTCGGTTGAGACAATCTCTTGAAAGTCATCGCTGAATCTGCGCTTGAGCAGCTCGGCATACTTGTAGAAGAGGGTTAACTGGAAGTTGTTCAACGTGGAAACAGAGTAATTCCAGCTCTGCAAAACAAGTTAGCGCCCCGAAGACTTTGACAGGCACGAGACTACTCACCTCCATTGTCTGGATGAACAGCGCAATATCCCCCTTGATTTTCAGAAGCAGTTCAGCATTGTCCACGTCTGTGAGCGATCTTGAGATGAGGCGGATGGCAGTCTGGCACATGGAATCCCACAACTCGTCAACTTCGACTGTGGATCGCAGTTGCGGAGCACGCTGTATCGTTGCTTTTTCAATCACGGCGAACCCGGTGATTTGCTCCAGAAGATCACGAAGTGAGTTTTCTTCCTCGTCGGATGACAAATTCACAGAACTCGGCATGAGGAGTTCCTTTTGTTGACGCCGAGTGGCCGCATACTCGGCACGGAATTTGTCGATTTGACCCAGCGCCTCGTGAATATGAAGTGCTTCATGTAGTGGTGTAAAGTCGACCTGGACTTCTTCGTTATCGAGGACATCAAACTCATCGCTCTCGTCGAAAACCAGTTCAATCGCAGAGTTCAGTTTGAAGTGACCCAGGTATGGGTTTTGTTCGGCACGTTCTCGCTGACGGTCCAGCCGCTGCCTTGTGCCAAAGAAAGCAACCTCGCCAAGAAACTGTGAGGTCTCACGAATGCGATACAGCCAAGTGTTCAAATCGGTCATGACAGCCTCCGAAATGGTTTTCCGCGAAGCGGGAATAGACTTCTGTATCAAATCGGCCAGCCGGTACTGGGTGGCATACTTGTTCTGAATGATGGGTACTAGGTATTCGTTCTGCAGGTCCTCCAGCGATTTAAGGGCGCCATAGTACTTCTTCTTGCGAATCAGGTCATGGGCGTTGTTGACAGCATGCATGATCTTGAGCGATTCCCTGAGCGCATCGGAGACGTCGGTGATGTTCTGGCGGACGCGGCGTGTATCGACCAATGCCTGTTTCTGCTCCGCCAACTTTTCGGTACTTGCTTGGATCGACTGGTTTAAATCGAGAATTTCGGCAGTCAGGGCCACTGTCTCCTCGCGTATCGTTTGTAGTTGGCTGACGGAACCAAGAAACTCTTCGTGTTGCGTCAAGCCGATCCGTTCGATGTCGCCCTCCCGCTCCTCTGCATACTGGGAAAGGCTCTGGACGAGCGTTGCTGTTCGGCCGCTTGCTGTCGCATCTTTGAGGACAGGAATGAGCTGATCGATAAAGTCGGAATCGGACGGTGTAAGAATAATCTAAGTCCATGTCAGTTACTGGGTCAACTCCGACATAGACGTTGAACGGGGGCCACGCCAGCCATGGATGGTGTTGCGCAATGATGTATGCTCGCAATGTATGTTGCGCCAACGATGACGGCGCTCGTACCTGGTCGACAGCGGAGTCGTAGTCGTCCCACGTTTGCACTTTTCTGGGCATCTTGACCGGGAACCCAAATGCGCCAGTCGAGTCTTACATGGGTTTCCGAAACTGACGATGTTCACACGAATTGTCGTGGAAACTTGGGAAGAAAGGGTCCTGGGCTTATTCGTAGCCTAGCCGTCGAGGTACCTTTCCACTTCCCGCTACGCCGCACTCCAGGGACGAGGAATGGGGGGAGCTCCACGGTGCAGCCCACTGTTGGTAGTGGTGGTCCAAGCGTTGAGATTCAACGCCGATGCCATTTACCCCTGGCAGGCATCTCGACGGGAAGCAGCGCTGTGTGTCAGTTCCTGCACTTCATCTCCTAGGTGTCCTAATGTACAATTCGCGGGGCGAGCAGAAGTTCTTGCTATGATTGTTATTCCGTAGTATCTTTCAGCGTCAAGAGGAAATCTAGAGTTGTAACATGACAGATTCAGAAGGGAGGGACTTCTGGATGTTATTCTAGAGTACACTACTAGTAGTGGTGTCCATACCCCTGATGAACCATGGGCGAGTGAGCCAGGCAGCTGATGACAGCTGGCCATGTTCCTCTGCCACCTCTTTTAACGACATCTGACTTCACGGTTGTCCAAGAGGTCGATTGCCAACTAGTTGAGCGTTTACGTCGTGAATATGGTTTAATATGAGCAGCCTCGACGTTCATTACAATCTCAAGACAGTACTGGCAAGAGTTCGCTCTCTTGTTCATGCCGTGGAGCTGTGCTTCTGCGATGGGTGGGTGATGCGGACCGACTCCACGCGATTTGGATTGACTATGATGGCCGCAATCGCTTCCACAGATGAATAGTGTACGCTTGTCGTTGTGGCTGACACTCGTCGATTCCCAGCTTGTCTTCTCTTTTTCTGAGCTTTGATAATAGGTGATATGGAAACCACGTCTGTATGTGCATGACGACATGACCGAGATAACTGCCTTCAACCCGTTACAGGAACATACTACTGTATGTTTGCGGCTTTACACTTTCCCATCTAAATTCGTTGGTGGAGTTGACACGCTCTAGGCGAGCAGGCACGTGGTGACAGACTCAACACTACCTTCCTGATGCTGATATTTCTTTCCTATTCTTCCAGGTCGACTTCCTCCAGTACCGGTACCGCAGGTTTCCGGTGATATGGTGGTTTTGGCTTCGGTCATGACGGACTCACGCCATGTAAATCGAGGAAGTCACCCATGCAGGGTGGCTCATGCTGCGCGGTCACGAACAAGGACGCCATCCCTTCACCCTTCAGCGATGGAAACCACATTGTCGAGATGCTTAATTTGGCCACTGGACTTCTACTCTTTGTCGGCAATATAATTCAGAAACACCTCTACGGACTGGGGATGTCGTGGGGCAGCAAGCCAACCTACAAGACCAGGTAACTTCCCGAGGAGAAATGCCTTTGAGATTACCAAATCTCATTCATAAACAAACCCTCATCATTAGCTTTTGTGCCATCCTTTGCGGTTCGGTACAAAATGTCAAATTGGCGCCATTGAACGTGTGTCGGTACCGACGGGATGAAAGAGTGAAGGTGACCAACGGTCGGTGCAGTCGGTGCAGACCCCTCCCGCCTTCCTTCTTCTGCCACTACTTCTTCCCCCCAGCAAAACTCCTCAAAATTTCTCCCTCCTTCGCACCTTCCGCTCCTGCAGTCCATCATCATCGTCAATCTCGATCACTTCCCTTCCTTGGGTGCAGACTTTTTTTTTGGAGAGTCTTCTGTCTTTCCCCTCGAGGCGGGTTTTGGATTGCCTTTCCCTTTTTACCAGCGTCTATCCTCACTCCCACTCTCGCTCTCTCGTTTTCCTGGAAAGTTTTCTTCTTTTGAGGCCTTGAAACTCGACAGGTGAGGTCCCATCTGTCGTTCATTCTTTCGCTGCGGTCCTCTTGTGGCGAAACAACACCAGCGCGTCGACAGTCTTGAAAACTACGAAGACGCCATAACTCCCATTCCTGCATCACACCATGGCGCAGGCGCGAGACATGGGATTCAACCCCTCCTCACCTCACTCGTCGAGCGGCTGTGCCGACTCGTACAAGCATGACGGAACTCCGGATACCCGATTGACTTCGTTCTCACCGGATGACAACTCGGCGGGATCCAACAAGCTTCTCAACCGGACTCTGACCCTCAGCACCGCCACCTCCCAGGATGCACATTCTCACCGTTTCCATTCGCACACCTCATCCGACGGCTACTCTGTAGCCCCAGCCAGCGGCTCCGACAAGGACCCCTTTGTTTCCACCTCGTCCATCTCCAAGCAGGACCAGAAACTGTCACCTACGGCCTCCTCATTCCTTCCTGTCTCTGTTTCTGGTCCCCTGGTTGCCCACGGATCTGTCAACGGGCCCCAGAATGGAATGCAAGGCTTACTGAACACCGTACAGCCGTCCTATGCCCAACAGGACAGCCCCAAGGCCGCAGACAAGCTCAGTACTGACCTCAATATCTCCCGTTACCTTGTCTTTTATTCGTCTCAGCCGATTAGGATCGCTGGCGTTGATGAGTATCTCCGGGTATGTGTCTTTGCCTCTTTTCCTCACACTCACATTGCCATTACAAGAAGTTATGTAACTGACATACCTTCACAGAAGCTGGAGAGACTTGGTTCGCCTGTGCAGGGCAAACACCATGCCGTCCAAGAGGGAGTCAGAGTCTTGCTTCGTCTGACAGACATCCGTGATGCTCGCAAAGTTCACGACAATGTTCAGCTAGGCAATCCGGATTGGCGTGCAACCTACATTGCGCCTGTTGACTTTTTCCACGTAGGTCTCCTATGCAAGCGCATGTCAAGTTCATGACTAACTTGTTCAAACAGTTTGCATCTCCGGGTGCTTCGGTCGACCCAGTCTCTGAAGGGCAGCTCCTGGTTCTCGCCTTTCCGGGTTCGGGTTACGCTTTTCCCTATGCTCAGTCTCAGGTGGAGGCAATCGTCTACAACTTTCTTCAGGATGAGGGGGAGTTGTTCGCTTTCCAGCGTCTGACCGATTCAACCCAAGGTCTCTTCAAGGCCATTGTGGAGTTCTCTGATGTCGACGTGGCCGTTGCCGTTGTTTCCAAGTTTAACGGTTTCACTGTCAATGTGAGCTACTACAGCCATTTCTCGGTTGATTTACGTGATACGCTGACACTCAATGCTACAGGGTATTCAGTTACTGCTGACTTTGTGCCAGCCGGACACACCAGCTCTGGGTCTCGCATCAGCGGATGCCTATAACAATCCTCCCCGACCCCAGGTGCAAGATATCACCAACATCTTCCGGAACATGAGTGTTGCCAGAACCCCCCAGTCAACCCGTCCTTTGGTTGGCGGTGGACGCGTCACTCAATCGCCTGCCAGCATTTCCGTTCCCCAGCAGCAGATTGCTATGTATCCGGTGGTTTACCAAACTCCCATCAATAGTGGTAACCGCTATGTACTCGATCAGACCCCTACTCGTGACCATAGCGTTGCACCTCTGACTCCTCTGACGCCAATCAGTGGTGGGCTCTCTGTGATGAGTTCCTCCATCTACACGCCGCCCGCGACGCCAATGGCCATGAGTTCCTCCATCTACACGCCGCCCGCGACGCCAATGGCCATGCAGAATGACTATACCAGTCCTCGGAGCATGCAGCAATTTGGACGACCGGATGGCCGTCGTCAGAACGCCATGCGGGTTTCCAGATCGCCGTATCACAACGCGGCCGGACATCATAACCATGTTGATGTTAACCGTATCCGGGAGGGTATCGACGTCAGGACTACGGTAAGTAATTCCAAGACTCGATGAAGCAAATGGAACTAACCTCACAGATCATGCTTCGTAACATTCCCAACAAGGTCGATCAGGCTATGCTCAAACGAATCATTGACGAGTCAAGCTGGGGCAAGTACGATTTTATGTACTTGCGTATCGACTTTGCCAATGACTGCAAGTGGGTTATTGCCCACCCCTTCTCATGCGAACATTTGCTGATTTGTTAGCGTCGGATATGCGTTCATCAATTTTGTCGATGTAAGTTTCCTCCATTGCCAAACCCAAACTTAGTGCATCGATAGCTGACAACCCCAAAGCCCTTGGATATCGTCGACGTAAGTGCCATACTCTGCATTGTCGGATCAGAGCTAATACATTATGCAGTTTGTCAATACCCGGGGCAATCAGCGCTGGAACTGCTTCAAGAGTGATAAGGTTGCGGAGATATCATATGCCAGTAAGTTTAGCTGCACATGTTCCAAGAAACCCATGCTGATCTTGCGAAGCCATCCAGGGAAAGGATTGCCTTGTTCAGAAGTTCCGCAACAGCTCAGTCATGCTCGAGGCGCCTCACTATCGACCCAAGGTGAGAAAAAAAACTCCTACTCTGTTGGCTATTGAATTGTCACTAACCTTCGTAGCTGTATTTCACCTCCAACGGACCCAGACCTGATTTAGCTGGACAAGAAGAGCCATTCCCTGAACCGGATAATCAGTCGAAGATGAAGCGCAGCTGTGAGAATGCTGAGCATGTCGGTAGGTTGGGAGTTGTGACTTATAGATGAACGAATGTCACTCACACATGTATCAGGTCTGTTTACTCCGAACGCGGGTCAACACTTCCGCGATGAGCAGCGTCGTCGTCGCTCACAGTACGATCGTGGCACCAGACTTGCGGCTCTGGAGGAGTACGACTACGACACTCAGACCCAACCGCAGGCCATCTATCCCGCTCAGTGACTGATTGCTGTGAGCTAAAGTTGCTGTAAGCGTGCAAGCAGCACTGAGCTTTGATTTCATCAGACAACACACAAAGACATGGCTCGAGACCATCTTTCCGCGCGATACATACATACGATATTTGACTTTCTGCAATATCCGACAGTTTATGAGAAGGTGTGAAGATTTTGGCTTGGAATGGCCGTTTTGAGATCGGTGGTCAGCTTTTTGACAGGTTTGTCAGATTTCGCAAAGCCACATGGAGAAAACCAGAAAAAGAGTAGCATCATTTTGTGCACCATGGGTTCTTGTTGGTTTGAGGGAAACGGTAAAAAGGCGGGTTCGAACGGTATATCGGCGGAACCAGATTGGACTATGCCAAAGGGGTCATTGAAGGCCACGGCGGTCTAGGAAAGATGGTTAGCCCATGCCCGGATTGCCTGTTTTGAAAGATTGTGATGGAGAGTTGGTCCCAAGGGGCGATCAGTAATGTGTATTTTAGACCACAGTATACGGGTTAGGAGCGTAATGGACGGTTGATCCCCTTGGGAGAAATTGGAGTTCACATTGTGTTCATTTGGTATCAGCACCCACTTCAGGTCACCAACAACTTGTTGTTCGTCTTTGCTCAAACGTATATTTTGCTATGGACTTGCTGGCATGCATGATCTCGCTAAACCCGACCACCAGGCATTATGTTATTATGAACTTGGAAGTTTCTGGTACAGCGGGCAATGGCTTCACGGTCTCTGAGCCAAGGTGAGTACGTGAAGGCCTGGCTCGGGGCCGTAGTGTTTGCTGCTGGTGATACTCAATGGAATCCACCGGCATCAGATTAATATTGTCTTCCTCAATCCTCTCGCTACTTTCCTCGGCGGAGTTAGAACGAACAGGCACGTTCGTAACTCCGTTGCGGTTAGGCTCGGTGCTTTCTTGATATATTTCTAATGTTCTCTCTTGCGTCAACCCGCCAGACTCAAATTCAGACGACGAAGACCGAGACGACTCCTCCTGATCTGGGACGCATTCGGACTCGGGTCCAAACGACGACTGCGTATACAACTGTGAATCATCATCGGCATCCTCTGCAGCCAGAACCTCGTCTATAGTCGTTGAGGTCTGCCGGAGTGGCGATGTGTGAACAAGTGGAGTCCCTTCCCTGCTATCATACTCGGAGGTGGGAGTGAGCGGGAGAGCTTTGTCGTTGTTGCGTGGGTAAGCATATGAGTGTTGCTGTGTCTGTAACATGTGTTGATGTTGGCGTTGCCCGAGGTTGTGATTATCATTCGGATGAAGCTGCTGCTGATTGCGTTGTTGTGCTGCCGCGATATCAACACCCGTGCTTGTTCCCACGGAATCTGCATCCTCGCCCGAGCCTGAACGTGCTTCTGCTGTTGCTACTGCCGTCACTTGCTGTTGTACCCCAGACGTTGACACTGTCGTGGAGAAAGGAAACGGACTACTCATTCCCATACTCATGCTCATGTTGCTGATCCATCCCGAACCAGGTTTCATCGATCGTCGCTGGACGGCCTGAATGGGGGAATCAAACCAACCTCCCCCTCCCCCTCCTCCGCCTCTTGAACCAGGCCTGCCTCCTGTTCCTCTATTACTGTTCAGCGCAATACCCCCGCCGCCATTAACGCCACCACCACCACCACCACCACCAGTCCTATTGAAGATAACCAATATCAAACAACTCAACAACAACACGCTCTGCAAAATCGCCATCCTCTTCTGAAACACCACCTCATCCGCCAACACGTTCAACCGTCCACTGAGCGCCACCACTTCGCGCTCCGTCTGCTCCCGCTGCGTCTCCAAAGCAATTACTGTGCTCTGCCAGATCTGGTCGTACTGCTGCCGCACGTTGCGCAATTCTGTTAATACCGTCTTGTTGAGCGTGTCCAGAAAGGTGTCGACGCGCGTGAGCTGGCGCCGCTCGAGTTTGGAGAGCACGTCTTGCAGGAAACGCGACTGTTGCTCGATGTATTGGAGGGAGAGCGAGGTGTTGGATTCTAGGTGCGTGAGGCGTTTGTGAACTGTTTTGAAGAAGGATTCTTGAATGGTAGGTAAAGGGGGGGCGGAGGAGGTCGGTGAGCCACCGTGACCGGCGCCCGAGGCGGGTTTTCGGGGTTGATTGTTTTTGTTGTTTTGGCTGCTGTTGTTAAGGGGGCTGCCGCCGGTACCGGCGTTGGCGCTGGCGTTGTTGCCGTAGTCTTTGCTGTCGCTACGGCTTGTGGTGCCGGCTGTGCTGTTGCTGCTGCCAGAGGGCTTCGCGGCGGGAGAGACTGAAGGGGCGGTCTCATTGCTGGCGGTATTAGAACGAGACAGGGGGGCCTTGTTGCTGGGAGAGCCCGTTATGGTGCCGCTTACTTGAGGCGGTACAGGAGTGTGAGAGGCAGCAGAGCTGGCGGGTTGGGCCTTGGCTATTTCCTGAGGTTTGGATGCTGTTGAAGAAGCCTTGGGCACTAAAGTCTCATGCACAGCGCTTCCAGTTGAGGCCTGCTCCTTGGCCGTATCGGAGTTTCTACCCTGTTTGTTGTCTGCTTCGGGCGAGGTGGCAGTGGATTGACCAGTCGTTCGCGAACGCAAGTCGCAAATTTCAAAAGAAAAGTCACGATAGAATACGGGTTCCCAAGGCGTGAAGCCCAGCTCCACGGCCTGGACAGGCTCGGTCTCCTGATGTGCCTCTTCTTCTAGTTCGGTGACAGTACTGGGCGCCGGCTCACTCGCAACACTCGGTTGTCCAACTTGAGGACTCGGCTGCTCAGGTTCAGGAGTCTGCGGCAACTGCTCCTGCACTGGGGGAGCTTCGATTGTCTCCTGCTCATCATCGTGCCTATCATCCGGCTCCTTCCATGTATCCAGCATCCTGGTTCCATGGACTCTGAGTAGCGATACAGGGCAGTAATACTCATTTCCGTAATGGCTGAGGAACTCGATCCGGATATACTTGGTGTAAATCTGAGGATGTTCCACCGAGAAGGCCTGAATATCCCTTGAGTTCCTCGCCTCGAACGTTCCCAGCTCAACCCACTTGTCCAGCTTGACGGGGTAGCGGTCGCTCACGCTGACCTTGAACTGGCGGATCATGCTCGAGAAGAACTCAAAGTTGGCCAGGACCACCGTGTCAACGAGAATATCGTCACTCAGCTGGACAATGACAAACTTGCTCTTGGCATGACATTCGAGGAGCATGTACGAGTCTTTGTTTTCGACGAGAATGGCTTTGGCGTTCTTGGCCCCAGGGCTTGTCTTCTTGACAATAGCACCGGCGTCGAAGGAGGAGTACGAAAAGCGCTCCTTGCATGTCTTTCCGGCATCCTTGCTACGATAATATTGCGTTTTGCCGTCCTCGTGGACGACTTGGTCGTCCGTTCTGGCTTTGTCGCTGCCGTAATCGGTCGAGGGGTCACCCGAGGGTGAAGAGGTCAGTTCCGAGACTTTTTCCGAGAGGGCGTCGAAGTTTAGGGGGTTTTCGCCGTCGTCTCCTGGCCGGTGGCTGTCGGTATCGCTGTTGGGGCCGTTCTGGTCATGCTCGCCGCCGGTTCTCTGCTGTGCCGGCTGCTTCTGCCCGCCCTTGGTGTTGGCGGGGTCGCCAGACTTGCGCAGCATCATCTCCTTCCATTCTTCAAACGACATGAAAGTGCTAGCCGCCAAGTCCTCATCCTCCTGTTCCTCCTTTGTCTGCTCCTGTGTATGTTCCGCCGAAGGCTTGGGCTGGTCTGGATGTTGCTGCTGAGTCTCCTTCGCTTGCGCCGGCGCTGCGGTTTCGTTACTGGGGACCTCAGAAGAGGTGGTGTCGGCGGCGATTGCGCTCGTAACGGCAGTTGGGGTCGTCCACGCAGTACGAAGACATTGTTGCGGTAGGGTATGGGTGATGTAGTTGACGGTTCTCGATTCACATACCGATGCTGGTTCTGGGAGTGCCGCTGCAACTGCGTGGAGACCTAGCAAGCCCAGGAAAAGAGTTGGTGGGGTGCGCATGGTTTGTACCCGTTGCTGTCTCAAGTTACAATGGCACACGATGACAGTGTTGCTGTACTCTATCCATGGCGATCTCGAACCTCCCCTTTTGGTGTGTTTAATCGTCCAAGGGAGTTCGTTGTAGGCGTGAGGTGAATGTCCAAGTGTGTTGTACGCTGGTCGCGGTCGGCGTCGCAGTTGTGGTTGCCACAAGACGAACAATGCAGTGTCAGTGCCTTATCGGGACCCAGTTCGTTGTCGCCGTAGACTCGCAGAGGAGCGCGATGATGATGATGGACACCGCTTGATGGAGGAAAGGGCTTTGTTGTCATCAAAAAGCGCCACCTTCGACTGGAAGTGGAAAACCAGCCACTTCACCAGGTTATCAGTAGCGCCCTCGCTTCGTGCCGCTTGGGTCAAAAGGGAACGGAAGCCGTCCAAACTTTGTGTTTTGTGTCAAACGGTCAAATATTGTTGATCTCGGCAAGGGTCAGAATATCAAAAACTCCAGGGGGTTGATTAGTGGCACATTATGACGCTACCTGGCCGTGTTAGACCAGGTGTCTCGCTTGGTTCAGCGATAAGCTGTGATGTCCTCACAGGGTTAGGGTTCATAGTAGAATATCCATCATCGTTTAGATCAAGGAGCCGAAAAGGGCACCTGCAGTTACCTATCTTCCTCCCACACATATTCAGACTATGAGTTATTTTCTTTCTAAAGATACCTAACTACTTACGCTTGTTACAATTGGTCCAACTGAGGCACATGCGGCCAAGTCAGCCATACCAAGTTGACAGATTCCCGTTGTGTCTACTGCGGTGCCTGCTACGGCCGCCATTGCTACTTTGCTCCAGTAGAATCAGCAATCATCTCCTCCATCCCTCCCTCCGTCTATCCCACTCTCTACTCCTCTTACGATCATTGTACTTTTCGTATTGTCCCCCTCCCCTTTCACCCCTATCCGAGTCCATATGGCGATTTTTATGAAGCGAATCTCTTAAATCCCATCGTCTCTCCCGTTCCAGCCTCGCTCTCCTCTCTAATTCCTCCTTCTCCTCCTTCTCAACCTTCTCCTTCTCCCTCCCCACCCTCTTTTCGTCTTCTTCCTTTTCCCTCCACTTCCTCTCAAACCCCTCAAAATCAACATGCACTCTCAACCCCTTCGCAACCATTGTCCCAAACACCGCCCTCAACTCCCCACTGCTCAAGGCTTTCACCAATGCGCTGCCCCCGCCCTCACCAGGCTCTCCAGGCTCTGCAGTAGAACCAGCAGGGAACGCCGCCATGTAAAGCTTCTTGCTCCACGGACAGGCGGCAACGGCTCTGTAAAACACATCCTTAAGAGCCTTTAGGGTGCTCGCCGCCTGCGCATCCGCCTTGTTTGTATCACGCTCCCGGGTCCCTGCCGTGGCAGAGGATCCGTAGGATAAAGAAAGTGCATGAAAGTACACCTGCGTCAAGAATCGAAGGTAACCGATCCATATGTCCACGTTATATCTGCATGCAGAGGGATCCGAAACGGCGGCTTCGAAAGCGGCCTTAGTGGAATGGATTGTTGCGGCGCCGACGGGCCTGAGGCCAGCGCCGGAGAGGAGCTCGTATTCGATTGCGAAACGGTACGTGGGAATTGGTGCTGGTGTGTGACTACCTTCTGAGCTGCTGGTGTCCTTGTCTCTGGTTGAGGACAAGCTTTCGCGCACAATGGAGCGGACGGGGTCGTTGATCCGGAGAGTGGATTGCTCTGCCCAGGCGAGAAGGGAGAGGAAGAGCGTGTTGTGGGGGAAGAGACGGAGGAATTCGTGAAGATATTGGCGTAGGGTGGAAGGCTTGTAAGGGCCGTGATTTGCGTGGTGGTAGAGAAGGCGAGCGCCGATTTGGAGGAGTCGTTCGTGGAGGGTTTGGTGACCTAGGGAGCTCAGCTCGGTAGTGAAAGATTGTATGTTTGCGAGAGCGGAGGTGATGTTGCCTTGGCTTGAGTACTTCGTGCTGCCGCTGCTGTTCTCGGTTCTTGAGAGGTAGTCGAGAAGAGCAAGGCTTTCGGCATATTGGAGTGCCGGTTCTGTTTGGTGAGAAGAGAGGGAGTAGTCTCGCTTGGTAGAAAAGTGAGCTCTTGCTTTTAGGAGCAGAGCTGGCGATACCGGCAAGCCCTTCTCCACGTCTAGAGTAATGTCCACAGAAGACAACAGCCGAAGCAGAGCGAGTTGCATATTTCCTGCGTTCAGGTGCATCCATACCCAGGTGTTCCATAATAGCTGGCTATCGGGGGAACTTTGGCTTGTTGCCGAGAGTAGTACCTTTTCGGCAATGCCAATGTTTCCGTTTGCAAATTCGATCATGGCATAGGCATTATATAGTCTCGTGTTGGATGAGTATCGTTTCAGCAGCCCCTTGGCGACCTTCTTAACCCCCAAAGGTTCACTAAGCCATGCCAATGCCAGATAGTATTCGGCCAGTTGTTCAATACCACAAGTAAGGACCAGATAATGGAGTGTCTCGAGTACCCAGGGAGGCCTAACATCACCATCCGCATCTATGCTGAGACTAGACCATTGGCCGAGATACTGAAACCAGTCCTGCCCGGAAAAAAGGAGTTCTTGTGAGAGAGCCATGTTTCCACCTTGTTGCCGGAATAATGGTGGCTTTCGCTCTATCTCCACCGAATTCAAAACATTGTGGCCGCCTATTTGATCCAGCAAAGATTCAAAGGCTTGTCCACGAGGCGCAATGAAGGGATCTTCCAGCGCAGAAGATTTCGCGGTATTTGGAAGTCGACAGAATGTCAAAAAGGCATCAACTAGCTGAAGCTGTACCTGCGGGAGCATTTGGGATGGGATCCACAACACCAAATCCTTGATATCCGAAAACATGACGATTCGGAATGGGTCATCATCTGTTCCTTCGTCCAGGGTACGAGCCGGCATTCGTGCCTTTGCCGCCTCTCGTCGTTCCAGCGACGCCCATGCCTCAAATGGATCCCTCGTCTGAGGAGGTCCTGATGGCTCCCTTGGTATTGCTTCTGGTGGGTCGGTCATAGCGCCCACGTCTTCAACAAAGTGACGCCAACCTTTGGCATTACCCTCACCTATTCGTGGTACTTCGCTTTCCCAGAAGTCAGAAAAGTCCTCAATGACTGATTGGAAGTCCGAAGCGTTCTTGGGCCGGCAGAAGTTCAGTTCTAGAGTTGCTTGCCATGCAGCCACAGCCAGCTCAATGTAGCCAGAGTCCCGAAGATAGCACGTTAATCTGACGAACACGTAAATCAGCTGGCTACACAGCATGACAACATTCTTTTCCGAAGATGCAGTTGCTAATGTGCGGTTGAGGAATTGCAACTTGGTCACCATGAAGGTCTTCAGTTCATCGTATGTGAAAGTTGCGACCTGCGAAAGCTCATAGTTTAGTCGTGAAACCCATAACAAGAAGCTGTCGGGGTTGGTCTTGGTGGTCTCTTCCCAGCGCTTCGCAAGCTGCTTGGGATCCCACACCTTTTCGCCCTCGCGCATCATTCCGTTCAACAAGGTCTCCTTCAGAGAGATGTCAAGTGCATGGGGAAGGGCCTCTTCATAGAGACACAACTTGAGTTCGGCCAGAGCTTTTACCTGATCCCCAATTATGACCTGGCCCCCAAGTTGATGCTCCATGAAGAGGGTGTCTTGCAACCCAATCAACTCGAGCCAAGCTTTGGTGTCCTGAGGGCTATTTTTGACCTGGCGATGGAGTTCAAGAGATCTCTTCTTAGCGGTTGACATGTCTGAAAGATGACTGCCCACCTTGTTTTCGCTCCCTGAATCGGACAATGTCTCATCACCATCCGAGTCCTCATCCTCTGACTTGGCTTTGCCATAGATGGACCTGTAATCTGGTGTCTTGTCGCCGTCCTCAGGCGCTGGTGATCTATCGGCACGTTGCCGTTTTCTGGGAGGCTCGAGAGATATGTAGTCGCCATCCTCTGCTGCTGATTCTCCATTTCCACCACCCACACCAGGCTTGATGTGCTTTGCTTTCGCTCCCTTGGCTCTGGCCCAGGCCATCAAAGTCTTGTCTCCGAAGACCGAACCGTTGCCCCTACCCTCGCCCGGGCCTCGGATGGTGAAGACTTCCTTCGAGCCTTGGAAAGAAACGGAGAGATACCCTGGGGAGCCGATGAATTTTCCAGCACCAAAGCGGCGATAAGATGGTATTTTTGAGCGCTCATTTCCGCCATAACGGAAAATCAAGGCATCCTCACTTTTGTCAAAGTAAAACAGATCGGTATTCTGGCTGGTAGATGATGGCTTGTGGAGCGGATGATGGGCTTCTTTGGTCTGTGAGGCAGGGCTGGCTGACCGTCTGCGGTGATGGCGATCTCGATCATGGTGTCGACTGTGATGTCTGTCATGCTGCCTGGCATGATGCCTGTCTCTGTCCCTCCCTCTTTCTCTCTCTCTCTTCCTCTCCCTCTCGCTATCACTGTCATCCTTGTGACGGTCCCGATCATAATCCCTCCGGCGATGTCGTCTTTCACGGTCCTCCTTCTTCTCCCGATCTCGTGATGAGCCTCGGAGTGTCGATGATCGTTGGGCTGGTGTGGCTGGTGCGAATGAGGTGAACTTGGGCACCGCGCGGCGTTTCACCTCGTTGGACGACATGGCGATTCGTAGGACTCCCGAATTTCCTCCATAAGTTCCAATCAGGTCTACTGGGTTTCGAAGGCTTCTGTCCGCAATTTTGGTCGACGCGATGCCATCAAAGGCAAAGAAGGTTAGATGATGTTGAAGACGGGACAGCTGGCAGTGGATGATTTGCAGTTGCCAGCGGTAACAGACGGGAGTGTTGGGTCTGAGGTCTACCTACAATACTGTGGGAGTGGCACAGTGAGAGGTGACAAGTGGAAGCCCGTGAACGCTATGGCCTAACGGGTGGACCCCAAGCGGACCCACCTGACTTTTACCGGCACGGAGCTTACACTACAGAGAGTCCTTGTATACAAGTATACTGCCCGCATACTACAGTGGGTGCCGGAAAAAAACGCCCAACCCGTTTTTTGACATCCACCTTCTAGGCCACCCCCAGTCTTTGGAAGTCAATTGCGACCGTATTTCTTAGTAAAAGCAGGCCAAATCTGGTAGAGAGGTACATTGAAGAGCTTAGAATCCAATAATCTAATTCTAATACTTAGTATACCACCCTTTTAACTCGATAACCGCCTATACCCTTCTTAGCATCAAATCTATCAGATAATTCACTATATCCATTTCAATATCCAACTATACCATCAAAGCTACATTCTAGAGCTGTTGGAGCACTTTGTCATTCTTAGGTATAGTTGATAATTCCGGATATTTTTTCACAATCTCCTCCTTTAGTATTAACTATAAATTTTCAATCAGGTTAAAATCGGGTAAATATAAGGGCTATATTAGTACCGTGAAATATATTTCTTTAAGCTATTCTTTTAATAATTGTAAGGTGTGAATAGGAGTATTATTTTATATAAAGATAATAGATAGATCTATTAATTTAAGAAATTCTTCCTCGAAAATATTTTTATAAATTCAGGTAGTAATACTTCCTCTCTTTGTATCGGGGTCTCTATAGTAGAATACAAGCTTATTCTTTACCCTATATCGAATTATACCCTAAAATATTAATAAATAATAGCTTTTTTTAAAGTAGGGCTAAATATAGCGAGGATCAATAACTAATAAGCCTAAATTAACCAAATTCTATTAGCTTTTTATTAAGAAATAGAGAATTGACGGAGAAGGGTTACCGGGGGTTGTATTTACTTTTTGGGTGAAAAACCTACTTCCTTTTTCTACTTGTGCCCCTTTCAATTATAAACTTATCGGTAAAAAGGACGGCTCTTCAAAATAAAATATCTTTATCTCCGTACTCAAAAGCCTAATAATATTTAGTATCGGCGTAGTTTTGGTTGAGATATAGGCGAGTAGCTACAAAGTAGTATCTAATATACTCTTTTTTAAGGTAGTTACTTAGATAGGTCCTTCTAATATAAGGATAAATCTTTTTAAGAAGCTTAGAAATAGAAATGAAAGAATTTTGAGTAATTTCTTGCAAGATAGTTCTTTTATTTCTCTTATTTAGTTTTGATGGCCGTCTTCATTTAGGTTTAGAAACGCCCTAATTTTAAGTAGAGAAGCGTTTAATAACCCCTCGGACGTACTCCAGCGTTATACCCTTATATATAGTGATAGTATTGGCCGTAAGCCCCAATGAGTACTTCCCTACAATCTGGTTCCTCCGCCGGGGAGTTAAATACTTAAATTTTGCCTTTTTTATTGGACTGGAGAGTAGAATAGCTATTTGAATAAAGATAATAAAAAAGATAGATTTTGAAAAGAGAGGAAATTTTTGGCCCAAAAGTGGGGTTGGGCGTTATTTTCCGGTACTAGCTGTAGTAGGTAGTATATTGTACAGCATCCTTTTCTACCTCGTCCCTAACAAAAAAGGTAGCACCTTTTATTGCGCTCATCGCCTATATACTGCCCAAAAAAGTGCCACTTTTTTTATTAGGGACGAGTCTACCTAAAGCTAAACCAAGGTTTCTTGCCGATTTAGGTTACAAGTTTAAACCAGCGAAACCAACACAGCGAGGCTATACTAAGGTAGATCGGCGTTATAAGTACCTCTGGGCTATGGACATCGTGGTGTATACCTCTGTATGGATATAACTTGTTAGCGTGGGAATTGGCAGATCTTTTTAGAGGTGGCAATACTTTATTTTTTAGGTGGTAAAAGAAGCTCCGGTGTATCCGGAGGTATACTGCCTAAGACTTTTGGTAGCGAAGTACTTTTATATAAAAAGAGTAATTTTTGGAAGCTATTTACTACTTAAGAAGCTAAGTTATTCTATTTTTTCTCCTAATATCTTGAAGTATTACTATTATTAACCTTCGCAATCTACCTTCTACCCCTAAAAAGAATACAACTCAATTATCTAAGGATAAAAAGCTTTAAATCTAATCTTAATACTAATTTAAACAATTAAACTACTTCGAAATTTTCTAACAAACCGGCTTTACTATTTAGTAAATTTAATTTACCTATATTAGTCCTATTACGCCCTAAAAGAGGAAGGTAAAGGTACTACTCTTTAGAATGCTTTAGAAAAATAAATTCTAAGAATAGATAAGAGTAGATAGAGTTTACAAATTTATTTTTTAGAGTAACCTTCCTTTTTTTCTACCTCTTTATTTTTCTACTAGCCCCGGAATTTTTACGAAGGTACTTTACTCCATTAGCTTCTAAAGGAAATTAAGGATAAGGAGGATTAAGAGAACTAATACTAATAAAAGAGAAAGAGTAGAATAGTACTAAGAGATACTCCGTCTTCGCCCTCGTTTAGAAGATTAGGAAAATACACTTTTTACTAATAAGACTTAGGTAATTAATAATCTAATATAGAAATAATAGGTAATATTGGATCCGGAGGATAATTTAAAAGATTTTACTTTAGTAAAGAAATAACCCTATAAATAAATATTTTGGGGATTTTTCGCTAGAGGAAAGAAGGGTCCTTATTTTATTTGGGAAAAAGAGTTTGGAGGAGTTACTACTCAAAAGTATATCTTTTTCATCCTTCTAATAATTGTAGTTTAGTTCTGAAAACAACGAATATTCAATCGGTATTTCGTTTTTAAATAAAATAACGCTCTTTCCTATTGAATAATAGTTATTTAGAGAGTAATTGAATTAATAGGGATAACTTGGTTTAGTTAGAGAAGATTTTTAATTTACTCTCCGGATTTGGCGCCGATTAAAAACGTTTAGCTTTAGATGAAGTTACTTATAGAGTTGAATAACGATATCCAATCTCTGTCACCTAAAAAATTGAGAGAAGCTATTTAGGAAGCCTAGATAGCGGTGCCGGATAAATTCCTTTTTAGGTTGGTTTATTTAATGCTAGGCTGGATACAAAAGATTATTAAGGCGAATGGAGATTCTATTAATTATTAGGAAGATATATAGATAAGAGATAGTGTATAATAAATAGTTATTTCTACTAATATATAACCTGGTTTTCTATACGGCCTTCCCGGCTTAGTTGGCGCCTTGGCTGTACTACGCTAATAAGTTATATCTATACAGAGGTGTACGTATCATTACCTCACGCTAAAAAAATAACTTATCTCGTCCACTTTTTAACTTTAAGGCTTTTAGCGCGGCTGTACCCCGTATGCTAATAGCTATTGACTACTGGCACAGTAATCTTTAGACCTATTCGTTAGGTCTATAAAATCGACCATTAAACTAGTGGGCGAGCTACTAGTTAGGGATATTAATTCGTATATAGATATTAATTCGTACCGAGCGGGGTACTTCCCTATACCGCCATTTTACTAGCAAATTAATATAGTATTGTCAAAGCTAATAATTTTTTTTAATAATATATTTATATTTTCTAGCTATATACAATATCGTAAACATAACTAGTATATTTATTAATACGTAAAATTATCGTTATTTTACATATATATAAATCTAATAATATAGATTATTTATACTAGAAATTACATTCAACCTCCTTATAATTAGAATCCCTATACTCCTCCTCCTCTTTCCCCTTATTATCGTTGTTATTATTATTATTATTATTATTATTATAATTGTAAATAGTTTTATTATTATACTCTTTATATTCCTCATCTTTTTAATTTATTTGTACCTATTGTCTAGCGTTGGAATGCTACTAGTCTAGATCTTTTTAAGTATTAATCAGTTTATTATTAATAATTTTAAGCTTATTTACTTCCTCCTTTCCTAGTATAATACCCTTATTAGTTAGCTAAATTATAATTACTTTATTTGTAACCTTCTTTCTTAACTTATTAAATACTTATAGAGTATATAGTTTGGGGAGATTACTAGGCAGTTGCTAATATAGAGGGAGAATTATATTACGTATACTCCTTTAACCCCCTAACTTCTTAACCTTATTATTAATAGCTATCTCTCGTTATAATTGGAAGTAATTCTAATACTATACTCTCTCCTTATGATATTTACTAACTAACTAGTCTCTATTAATAAATTATACTTTATATAATATTACAAACTCTTTAATCTCTTTTTTAGAGGTTTTGAAAACCTGTAACCGTAATTTCTTATTATTTATCTACGTCTTTTAAATAGAAATAAATCTACTAATTTATACTCTTAAAGTAGTCTATTCTTATTAAAGCTTTCGAGTGTAAATACGTTCGTCCTCTTTTATACTGAGAATTATACGATAGTATTCATTTATTACAGTACGTAATCGACTATCTCTAATAATAATAGTACCGCTACATCTTAATAAATAATTAGTATTATATTAATTACACAATACTTCCTCAACTACTTCCTCTTTACATTTGCGCTTAAGTTCAACCTCTCTTATAGCTATTAGATTAAGAGTATTATTAGCTTTATTTCACTTAGCTAATACGTATAAAACTATAAGTAAAATAGTACAATTACCCTTAATTATAGACGATAACTATTAATTAATATACTCGCTATACTCTTTAATAGTAGGAAGGTTGAGTATTAGAGTTATTGTACTATTCTAGTCTTTAATAGTGTAGACCTTACTTTTTAGTATAAATAGCTCTATTAGAGTAGGATTAATTACAATAGAGGGGCTACTTAATATACTAGTACTGCTAGCGGGCTCTCCTAGTATATAAAATACCGTTGCTTCCTTTTTAAAACCAAGATTAATAATCCCTTACTTTATAGAATAAATAGTATACCCTCGCCTCTACTTAATATGCTTATTATTGGTTAATGAGATTAAAGGATTATAAAGGTTTAAGAGTATTAAATTAGGGTTGAAGGGACTTAAACTAGTATATTTCCAAACGGAATAGATATTCCTTCTTTTTATTACCTTCCTACGTATATATTTAAAGCTATTTAGAAAGTCTAGCTTAGTATAATCGATATTATTAAAAGCGAGCTTTTTGCGTATATTAATTTAATAGAAGTATTTATAAATTTAAAATATTCTAACGTTAAGAGGTTGAAGGTGTTATAGGGCTAGCGCCCGGGTTATAAACTCTAGTCTCTAAGACTAGAGCTATTATTAACTATAGTAGCGCAGAGCGCGCAACCCTAATAAAAACCTCTTAGTACTAGTAGATCCGCATTTTAAATAGACTTTTCCTCCTTCATAGAACGTTAATCAAACTATACAATTAGTACCCGTATTAACCGTACTATCCCCGTTATATTAGGTTCTATCAACTAATAGAATTAATAAATTAAAATATACCGCCGCTATAGTAGTAAGGGTAATAGTATACTATATTAAATATAAAAGAAGAAATAGTACAATAAGTAGAAATTTAGTAAATAGAGAGGGATAATTTTATTATAAGTATATTTATAAGTATAGCGTTCGCTAACGCCGTTAGAGCCGTTATTAATATACTACCTACTACCTAAAGAGTATAGAACAACTCCTAAACGCCTACTCAAATAACTACCTACGTAACTATTATTACCCTTAGTATCATAATTAGTATTACCTAAGAAGTTGCTCCTATTACTATTTTTAATATTAAACGTAAGAATATCTAGTAGCCGAAGTAGGACGGATTTACTTTAATTTTCTCCCTATTTTTTATATAGCTACGCTTTATATACGAAGAAGAAAGAATAATTAGAATAATCTCCAATAATAAATTCAAATAATTAATACTATTCAATATATTTTCTAGTAATAAAATAACTAAAGTAAAGGCTTTTTAGCGCCGAAGATATATTAATAATTCTTACTACCCTATTAATTAATTTAATTATTTAAAATTAGTTTTGAGTAGTAAGAACGAGAAATAATTTATATTAATTCGCTTATAAACTATTTACTAATATAAGAATTAGAGCTTCGCCGATTTCTTCCTAGTCTTTAAAAAGAATTTAACGAAAGTAGGAGGCCTTATTTAAGAAAACGAATTCCAATTCGCCTAATTAGATACTTTTATATCCAATATTCTATACAATTAATTAATTTCAGTCTAGATACTTAAAATATATAATAAATATATAAAAAACTTAAAAGATATTATTTAATAGTTCGAAGCGAACTAAACCTTCCATAAAATTAGTAGGAGTAATAAGGGAGTTGCTAACCGCTATTAGAAATCTTTCCCCCAATGAGAATAAATTATAGACTTACCCTTAAAAGATGTTAATAGTAATATATATATAACGATAGGCGCTACTAAAACTAAAAGCGAAAATTATAATAAGAACGCTAAGTATACTAAATAAATCTCCTAAGAGGAATATAATAAATAGCGTTCAATTGGGCTTTACCTATATTATAAGGGTAATAGGTATATAATTAGTAATTATATATATAGATTAGTTTAGTATTCTAATAGTATTAGTATAAGAATTATTAAAGTTAAGTTTCAAATCGAACCGCTATTAAAAAATATAAACGACTCATCCTCAGAAGGGTTAGAAAAAGAGTAGCTCCTATATAAAATTGGGTATAAGAGTAAATAAGAGTACTAAGTAAGGAGGCGGGAACTTCGAACTTCTTAGGTCCTATAGAAATAGATATTATTAAAATCCTTATTACTATTAATAATAAAAATTTATTCTATACTTTCGTTAATAAAAATTATTAATACTATTCTATTATTAGTAAGAAAACTATTAAAAAATTGAAAATTTTAATAATCCCAATTCCTAGGAGATAAATTAGGGGCGCTTCTACTAAAATAGAAGGTATAGAAATTAAAAGTATCGTCTATTTTAAAGTAGATATCCATAGCTACGAATTAATTGTTTGGACTTATATAATTTCTAAATTAGAATTCCTTATAGTATTAGGAAAACCGTAATTAATTATTATAAAAGCCTATTCGATTTTATATAAGTATAAATTCTAGTACGGGGTAGCTGGGTATTAAATCCTGCATTTAAAATATATACCTAAGGAATCTTCCCTTCGTACTATAGAGATTAGAGAAGCCGTTTATTATTTAATTACGACTTTTATAACTATATTAAATAGGATTAAGAAGAAGAACGGTAGAAAGGTTGCGGAAGTAGCGATATTTACCGTTAACCTATGAAATATTAAGAAAATTCTTAAACCTAAGGTCGATATAACCGATAAGGAACTAAAGGAGAGAATCCCTATTAATATATACAATTTACTCTACGTATAGAAGTAGTCGAAGGTAAATAAAATTAACCTATATTATTCTAGTATTAATTATAAAGTAGAAATTAAAAAGGATGAGAATAGTAGGGAGATGCTGCTCCCTTATAGTCTACTCTATAATATATTTTAAAAAGAATTTCTAATATTAAAAAAGATGCTTAGAGACCTCTTTAATAAAGGGTTTATCCGTACTAATAATTTCCTAACTATAGTACCCGTCCTCTTTATTCGGAAATTAGGCGGTAGTTTATAATTTTATTATAATTATTAGGCTCTAAATACTATTATAAGAGCCGACTATTACCCTCTACCCTTAATAAAAAAGACCTTCCGTATTATAATTAAAGTAAAGTAATTTATTAAAATAGATATAGTATAAATATTCTATAAAATTTGTATAACCGAAGGCAAGGAAGGGAAAATAGCCTTCCGTATATAATATAGCCTTTTTAAATAATTTATAATACTATTTAAGTTATTAGGAGTTTTAACGACCTTTTAATAGTATATTAATAATATTCTTAGTAATTACCTTAATAATTTTACTTTAATTTATATAAATAATATACTAATCTTTTTATTTAGGTTAAAAAAAAAACTATTTAACGAAGGTTTATAAGGTAGTAGAGCGGTTAATTATAATTAAACTCTATTTAGACCTTAAAAAATACAAATTTATTATTAAGAGCGTAAAATACTTCGGTTTTATTATTATTATAAATGTAAATATTTAAGCGGACCTCGAAAGAATTAAAGCGATTATAGATTAGAAAGCCCTAATATTATAAAAAGGGGTAAGGAATTTCCCTAATTTTACTAATTACTATTATATATTTATTAAGGATTTTTCCTCCGTAGTAGGACTATTAATTATATTTATAGGAAAGAGGGTCCTTTTCGAATAAATTACTAAATATAATTCGGCGTTCTAGTAATTGAAAACGCTTTTTATAGAAGCCCCTATCCTAATACAATAAAATTCCGACCTACCTATATTCCTAGAGGCTAATTATAGTAATTATAAGTTCGGCGGTATCCTTATATAGGAGAGGGATAATAAAAAAACTATAATTATATACTATTCCTAAAGATTTACCCCCGTAGAATGTAATTACCATATATATAATAAGGAGATACTAGCAATCGTACAATATTTAGAAGAATAATTAATAGAATTTAAAAATTATAAGAAGTTCGTTATTATTACTAATTACCGGAACCTTAAATACTTTATAGAGAGGTAGAAGCTCTTTAAGTACTAAATATATTAGGCTAAACTTTTCTTAAAATTTAATCTTAAAATCCAATACTGCCCGGGTAAATTTACTATAATATTTAATACCCTATTCTAACGGGATTAAAATAAGCCTAACGAAGAAAATATAGAAGTAAAAGAAATATAATTAATTCTTTAAGAAGCTCTTAAGAATTATATTTATATAGTAACCTCCTTAATAACTATAAGGGAGGGTATAAAAGTATTTAAAAAATCCGGATTTATAGTAGCTCTATAAAAAAATAATTTAATAGGATATAATTTACTAGAACATCCTTTAAACAATTACCAATAGTAATTAAAGCCTTCCTACTATAACCTAAGGCCTAAAAATATAATTAGAAGAATATTTAACCAATAATTTAAAAAGGTTATATTATTAAGGCCGTATTTAAATCCCTAGAGCCCCAACTATTATAGAAGGAGCCGCACTCTATATATCTTTAAAGGATTTAAAAAAGAATACTCTACGTACGCGCATTATTTTAAGGATATACAATTTAATTACCCTCGACTACCCTAGGAAAAAAGGAATAATATATTTTATTAATAGAAATTTTTATTGGCTACTAATAAATATTTACATTCGCCGGTTTATAGGAAACTACGATACTTATAGGAGGGTTAAATATTAGAAAGAATAAAAGAGAGGACTATTCAAGCTACTACTAATCCCGGATTAATTCTTTAGAAATATTTAAATAAATTTTATTATTAACCTCCTACCCTTAGAGGGTTGCGTAAACCTCCTAATTATTAAAGACCGGCTTAGTAAAATAGTAATTTTAGAGCCTATACCTACTATAAAAGTAAGAGCGGTTGCTAAAATTTTCCTATAATATTTTATATACTATTATAATTAGCCCCGGTCTATTGTTAGTAATGGAAGTCCTAATTAGACTAATAGCTTCTAGAAATACCTCTATAACCTCCTTAGAGTGGAATAGCAATTAAATACAGCCTTCTATCTCTAAACCGATGGTAAGTTAAAGTATATAAATTAAAAAGTATAAACATTCTTAAAAATCTTTATAAATTACGTATAGAATAATTGGGACCGCTAGTACCCCGCTATATAATTAGTAATTAATAATAAACCTAGTACTATAATTAGGATAGTTCTATTTTTTACTACTTACAGTTACTATAAGGGATCTACGCGGTATACACACAAGTAGGCTTTAAAAAGAGTTTGAAATAATTAATAAAGAGGAAGAGGGAAGTCTATACTAGTAAGGCACAGAGCTTTCAACTAAATATATAAAATATAATAGGTGTTGAAGGTACTAGAAATGCCAAGGCTAGAAATGTAGCCCGTGCGGCTCCCGAGGGATGTACCTAATAGAACGTAGTACATCCGGCGCTAAGACGGCTACCTATAGCCGATTAGCTAATATACTTAATTGAAAGGTATACCTAGTTTATACGAGTGCTAGCCAAGTAAATACCCTTAGGCGCCAGCCCTATAATATTACTTCCTACCTCTCCCTTTAAAGAATAGCTAAAAATATTATATATAAGAAAGAATTTAGTAAGCTAGAATGTGACGAACGGCAGTCTAATCTGCCTAAGTAAGATAGTTGAAGGTATAAAGACTATTAGTACTATTCGGTAAAGCTAAAAGGTTTATAATAAGTAGGCGTACGTAATACTAGTCTCGGTAATAATGATTTATTAATTACTATCGAACTATCTAATAATTTGAATTCTCTAATCGTCTCTTTATACTATTATACCGGTCCTAGCTTTCTTTATTATTAAATATTTATAGTAGTAATAGTTTACTAATAGTATTAGCTTACTATAAGCCCTACTTACTATAAGCCCTACTTATTATAAACTTCTATATTAGTAAATACTTATTTATTATAAGTCTATACTCTAGTAAGTACCCAGTATACGCCCTTCTAATTCCTAAAGGTTATACTAATTATTTTGGGCAGGGCTATCGGGTCCCAACGGTTTAAGCAACCCTAGTATCGCTTAAATTTATAATATAATACTTCCCTTCCTTAATTATTATTTTTAACGGTTTACTAATTTTCCTAATATTCCTACTTTATCCTTATTTCTTCTACTATCCTTATTCTAAATATAGTAAATTCTTCTTCCTTTATTATCTATTATTATATTTAATTGTATTTCTAAGTATTTTACTTCATTATTTATCTAGCGAAATACTTTACTAATTTATTTCGAAACTTTTAATTCTATAATTATACTTTACTAATAATATTCTAAATATTATTTATAAGAAGCTATTTAATTACCCTAAATATAGTAAGTACGTTTGTAATACCCGTCCTTACGAAGAGATTAATTATAATTTAGCGTATTGGTTACTTTTGCGTTCGTCTTGCCTAGGCTTCTTACTAATTTATTGCTTAGTAATTGAAATATCCGCGGAGAATAAGAAATTGAAATAAGAATATATAATATTCCTAAAAGAAGTATAGAAGTATATTTTTCCCTTCTTATAAATAATATAAGTACGGATTCTTTATTTAATTATAATTTAGTATCGTTAAAAAAATTAATTACAAAAATTTATAAAGTAGTTCGAATTATAGCGGCCGAATTAGAGATTTAGGAATAGGAAGAGGGGGTTATTAGGAGGGAATTTAAACCTTTATTAGTAAGGCCCTCGGCGGAAATTTCTACTTCTATTACTTCTATACCTACGGATTGGGTATCCTTCGACGTTTCGTCCCTCCTTATTTCTTAGTTAAATAATCCTATACTCCTAATTAATTCGGGTTTCTCTAATAAAATTCCTCTAATTTTTTAAAATAATTTAAATTCTTAACGGATTCTTAAATATTATCTTCGGGACTAAACCCTTTTTATTTAATAAGGTATTCTAATTCTCCTTTTTCTATTCTTAAACTTAAAATTTATTTTATATCTTATTCTTCTTCCTTATTTTTAATATTAATTCGTATATTAATTCGTACGTTTTTAAATATTAATTTTAGTAATACAATATAGAATAAATATAATCTTAGTTTTATAATATTAGGAATATCCAATTAGTATATTATATTAGAAATCTTCTTTCTAATTTTAAAGAGTCCTACTCGTCGGTCGTTAAATTTTTTATTAGGTCGTTTAATTCTAAAATTCTTTATTAATAAAAAGACTTTATCCCCTTCCTTAAAATAAGGTCCCTCGAGCCTTTTTAGATTAAAAACCAACTTATTTTTTATTAAACGAATTCTAATTTTTCCTTAAGCTTCTTATATAATATATATAATTTCCCAACTTTAATTAAAGCCCTAGGGACGTTCGTATTTAGTTCTTCTAAGAATTTTAATTTATACCTATAATTTATAAAGAAAAGTAAAACTTTTATAGTTTCTATAAGGGAGGTATTATATATTAATTATATTATTAATAGTAATTTTACTTAATTACTTTATTCGAAATTAATATAATTCCTCAAATATTATTCTACAATTTAATTAATCCTTTCCATTTATTTATTTATTTACAAGTAATATATTATTAATATTTTACTCTTAGTACCGAGTTTAGTTATTAATAGTTACTAAAATTTAAATATAAATTTAATATCTTTATCCGTAATTTATTCCTTCGGCTAACCATATACTAAAGTAACGTTCTAATAAATTATATTTATAAATTGCTCTATTAATTACATTTCTTTATATAGTAAAAAGTAATTCTATTTAATTAATTTATTTACTACTACTAGGATATTATTATAAGTAATTCTTATTATAATATTTATAGATAGTAGTAATTTAGTAATAAAATTTATAATTACTAAATTCTATAACCTTTCTATAACTTCTAAAGATTCGAGGAATTTATATAGCTTATATCTTATAACCTTAGTTTTATTATAATATTTATAGGCTTATAATATTCGAACTATTTTAGTTATTATTCCTAAAAAAATCGTAGTACTACTATATCCGTACTATAGTTTTAGCGATACTTATATACCCTCCTATTTTGGACGTATATATCCCTATAATAAGCGCTTCGCGCTATTCGGGCTAAATATAAGCCTTATTATAATACTATAGTTTATTATATTAGAAGACGATTCCTTCTTTTATACTATCCTCCTATTTCTATTACTCTTCTAAGGTTATAATAATAGTTTAATAATTAGAGTCCTACAATTTAACCCTATAAATAATATAATATTTTACCTATTCCTATAAAGGGTAGGTAAATATTCTATTTAATTATTCCTAAAATAATAGTATAAAGGCTTCTACTATATCTTTTATATAATTTGCCCAACGGTTTAAAGCGTTTATTTGGGCGTTCTCTAAATCCTTTTTATAATTAATTTTAAAATTAAATTTTAATAAGAAATCGGCCTAACGTATTTAATAATTATTAAATACCTTTATAATTGTAAAGTATTAGAGATTATTATAATTAGTATAGATTTATACTTTATACATAGTTCTACTAAAATATAGCTTCTATTCTTGAAATGTTTTAATAATAATTAAGAATTCTTTATTATAAATAGGATAATTATAACGGGGTCCTTCTAACTTCTTAGAAAAGAAAATTATAGGGTATAATTTCCTATATTTATTATATTATTTTAATTATCCTCCGATAGCATAGTCCAATATATCAATTTTAATTTTAAAAGGTTTACTTAGGTTAAAAAGTTTTAATATAAGATTTATAATATTTATATTATAAATAGCCCTAAAAGTTTTTTCTTCCTCCTTTCCTTATATAAAAATAGCCTCCTTCCTAGTAAGTTCGTATAATAGTCTAGCAATCTTCCTATAGTCCCGTATAAATATATAATAAAAATTAATAAACCCTAGGAATCCGTAGACTTTAATTATATTCCTAAATATAGGCCAATTCCGTACGGCTTCTATTTTACTTAGTTCTATTTTAACTTCGTTCTTTGAAATTAGGTATTTAAGAAATATAATTTCCCTTATATAGAATTCGCTTTTCTCTATATTAATAGAGAGTTTATATTCATATAGTACGTCCAATACTTTTCTTATATATTCCTTATACTTTATAAAAGTTTAGAAGTAAATAAAAATATTATTTAGATAGTAAATAATAAATTTATTAAAGTAGGGTTAAATTATATAATCGATAACGGATTAGAATATTATAAGTATATTAATTAACCCGAAGGGTATAATAAAATATTCGTAATGTCCGTAGGGTATACGAAATATTATTTTCTATTCATTTCCTTCCTTAATTCGGATATAGGTATAAATAATAGGTAGATTAAAGCGTATAAAATATTATATTCCTCCTAATTAACTTCGGATATATAAAATTAAGAGTAAGGAATAATTATTTTTTATAATCTCTTAATTTAATTATTTATAATTAATATAAAAGCGTAATTTTCTATTCTTTTTTAGTACGAAGAGGATAGGGTACCCTATTAGTAATATAAATTCCCGAATATATCCTCGTTTTAAATTTTCGTCTAAGCATTTCCTTAATTCCGTATTCTATTTTTCGTTAGTATAATATATTTTAAAGAATTTAAATTTAGCTCCTTCTTTAAATTTAATTTTATAGTCCTATAGTCCTCGTAGTAGTAGTCCTTTAAGGTACTTACTAACGAAAGCCGGGTATTTTTAATATTCTATTAAAATTACTATTTTTAGTTTTTCCGTTTATTAATTCTAATAATAGTTAAATTTATATTAAATATTAATTACTAATACCTCTACTAACGTTATTAACCCTTCTTCTATAATTTTATTACTTTTATTAATAATATAAATTATAATTTTCTATACTATTTATGGTAGGACTGTAAGATTATTACCTTCTTAGCTTACTTCCTCCCGTACTCTAATTTTCCTATTAGTAATTAAGTACGTCCTAGGACGTAAACGGCTACCTTCTTTCTAACTAATATTTAGGTTATATACAATATACTATAAATACCCTAGGATTATATCCTTAAATAGCCCTATTTTAATAATATTAAAATTAATTTTAATTATTTTACTTTTTATTATAATAAGGAATAGTAATATTTTCCGTCTTACGATTTATATTTCGAAAAGTCCTTTTACTATAAAGGGAACTTTTTTCCTTTTTTAAGGAAATTTTAATTAAGTAACGAACTTTAATAAAATAAAATTTAATTAAGTTTTAAAATTTATTAATATAAGAGTTTAATAATTTTTCTAATAGGCTACAACTTTAAATCGCTAATCCTTTTTCCCTTCTTTTATAGCGGCGATTTCTATAAATACCATAGGATTTCGGATTTTATCTTTCCGACGGTTATATTATTGGATAATTCGTTTAACAAATTATATTCCTATAATTATACTATATATACAGCTTCTTCTTTATCCTTACGTTCGATTATTCTAACTTTCTAAATATAATTATTAAATTCCTTCTCAATATTTTATACTTTCTATCTTATATAAGTAAAATAATTAAATATCAAATACTATTACTAATAATAATCGACTACTCCCTATCCTATATAAATATAGATATTGTAGGGGTAAATAATAAATTTTTTAAATAATAGCCAATTGTCGACCCTTACGAAAAGTTGCAAATTAAATACGAATTATTCGTCGATAATAAGGGTAATTTATAAATCGCCTTGGTTAAAAGTGCGTATAACCGGTCTAGATTATCCTTACCGGTCGAATCTTCGAATAGGCTAGAAATAATTGTCCCGCTTTTTCCTATAGTATTTATAGTAATTGTCGGTAATATATTAGAATTACAATATTTAGTAGTAGGCGTAGTAAAGGGGATATATTCAGGCTATATCCCCTTTAATTAGCTAATATACTCTCGAAGTTTCTAGGAGTCCTTCCTAGGTAGCTTAGAGCTCCCCTTCGATAATAACTACGCGCTTCTTCTAAAAGTCGTCCTACAATTCATCCTTCCCGCTCTTATCTAAATAGTATTATAGTAGATCTATTGAAGATAGGTTAGGCGTTCCTAAGCCTTACGAGTTTTATCCTTTTCTCCAAAAATTTAAGAGAGGGCCTGGGTAAATTCCTTATAGGAATTTAAGATTTTTTTAGTAAAATCCAAGGCCTAATCTCTATTCTTATAGTAATTTCTAAGGATAGGCTCGTACTAAGTAAGGGCTTTATCTATAAATCGAGTGCCCGCATAGGCTACCTTCTCAAATTCAGAAGTAAACTAATCTCTATAGAAATAAAGGTAAGTATATATCTAAATTAAAAATCCTATAAGGGCGGCTTATTAGCTATTGAACTCCTTAAGTACGGATAATTTAATCCATAGTTTATTAATAGGGGTAATTCCCTCCCCTACCTTCGCTTCGGGGGTACCGGGTTCAACCTTAAATTAAGCTTTAAATTAGAGAATATATTCTTATATAGTTTTAAACTACTATTAGAGGGTAATGAAATTTAAAGGCTTACTCGAAATATTATTATTATTATTTCCGGCGATAGATATAGTAAAGCGAAAAAATACTTTCAATTACTATCCGGGATAGGCTAAAGGAAGTAATTAATATATAACGAACGGTAATTTAATTTACTTAAATAAAATAATTAAAAGTATAAAGACTATTAATACTATTCTATAAAGCTAAAAGGTTTATAATAAGTAAGCGTATATAATATTAACTTTAGTAATAATAGTTTATTAATTATTATCGAATTATTTAATAATCTAAATTCTCTAATCGTCCCTTGATATTATTATACTAATCCTAACTTTCCCTATTATTAAGTATTTATAGTAGTAATAGCTTACTAATAGTATTAGCTTACTATAAGCCCTACTTACTATAAGCCCTACTTACTATAAGCCTCTACATTAGTAAGCACTTGCTCACCGTAGGTCTATACTCTGGTGAGCACCCGGTATACGCCCTTCTAGTTCCTAAAGGTTATACTAATTATTTTAGGCGGGGCTATCGGGTCCCGACGGTTTGGGCGACCCTGGTATCGCTTAAGTTCGTAACATAGAGGCGCTCTAGTAACCCTAGTGCTCTCAAATACTCCTAACTCCTTACTACCCGGGTTTTTATAAGAAAAAACAATTAAATAAACAATTAACAGTCTAAATTACTCGAGTATATCTTCCCAAGAAAGTTCTATTAATTACTTTAATACCTATTATTTATATATACGCTAATACTAGTTATACACCCAAATTATATAGTAATTACCGTACCGGGCCGGGTATCTCTAAACCCTAACCCTATAGCGTCTAATTCTATCCAACTATAAAAATTATTACCCTACTTTAACCTATATATTATAATTTCCGTAGCTACTCTATAGTAATATTTAATATATATATTTTTAGTAAGATTTACTACTACCTAACGTATAAGTAAGGTATATACGGCCTTCCCAGGCCGGGAATTTCTAAAGCCTAATAGTAATTTTTATTAGGAGCCCCAACGCTCTTTAGGTCTTACTAGGCCAATATCTATATCTTAGTATTTATTACTATTATTATTAATTTTATTATTTTCCTCTAAGCCCCTTTCCAATTCTAAAATAATCCGGATATACCGGATTTAAACTTTCTTATAATCCTTAGCCTAATAGGAGGGTAAACTGTAGGCTAGGTAGGTACCCTTCTTCTTCTACCTTTTCTGTTATATTTCTATTAGATTATTATTATAATTATTAGAATTTCTTATTAAGGTAGGCCGAATTCGGGTAATAGTAATATTTATTAGTTCCCTTCTATCGATATAGATAGTAGTAGTAGAATTTAAATTCCTAGAGTACCCTATATTATTCCCCTTAAGAAAGTTATTACCGTTTAATTGCTGAAGGAAATTATAGAGCTCCGGGTAATTAAGGACTATACGAAAGAAAATAGGGTCCGACGAATAGCTAGTAAAAGGCTAGAGTAAAGGTAATAGAATTAGGTTTCTAAATTACCGATTATACGGCTATTGATATAAAGTTTAGCTTCGGCCGTATAAATCTACAAATTTAATTCCTTTTTATTATTAGTATACTTATTAAGGTATAGTAGAACGGATTTCGGCTGGCCGGAGCCTTCGGCGGTATTAGAGCTCTCAGTAGAAGATTTTAGTATAGTTAGCTCGTTTATAAGTATTTGGATAGCGGCGGCAAATTATTATTAGTGCTTACTAGCATTCTAAGCCTAAGGAATCGAAGCTATAGCAATATAGTAAGGTAAAAAAAAGGTTAGCGGTTAGAGAATTCTTTGGGCAATTGAAGGTTCAGTAACCGAAACGGTAGCGAGTATGTTGGAGACCGCTTGAGGGAGTTGGAAGGTAATTAAAAAGAGGGTCGATTATAATATAAGGGATCTACGAAGTATATATATAAGTAGGCCTTAAAAAGAGTTTAAAATAATTAATAAAGAGGAAGAGGGAAGTTTATACTAATAAAGTATAGAGCTTCTAATTAAATATACGAAATATAGTAGGTATTGAAGGTGCTAGAAATACTAAGGCTAGAAATATAGTCCGTGCGGCTCCCGAGGGATGTACCTAATAGAACGTAATACATCCGGCGCCAAGACGGCTGCCTACAACTAATTAGCCAGTGCACTCAACTAAAAGGCATACCTAACTTATACGAATGCCAGCCAGGCAAACACCCCTAGGCGCCAGCCCCATAACAGTTACTACCCGTAGTCCCCTATAACTATTATAATTTAATTAACAGAAATTAAATTTTCCGAGTTATAAAAGAGAATTAAAGGCTTCGTTATATAACTATAGTAAATTATAAATCTTTACTAAATAATAATAACCGTCTTAGTATAGGATTAAGAATACTTTACAAATTATAAGAGGCAATTAGCCAAAGTTTTTAAAGAGAGGAATAAAATATAACCAAACTTTAAAAAGTTTAGAACCGAGCGTTCTAAAAAGAAGTTAGATTAGGTTTATATTAAATATATAATCTTAAGAATTTTTAACCTATACGTTATAGAATTTACTGATCTTACTATTAGGGTCTTTAATAAATTCTATATAGACCTCTTATAATATATTTAAAACGATCCCCTACTAGGGTAAATTGTTACTAACCTCCAACCCCTAATTATTATAGTCAACAGCGAGAAAAAATACTTCGTAAAGGAAATCCTATACTACTAAATAAAAAAAAAGTATAGAGAAGCGTTAGTAAAGTAAGTAGGATAGGCAAGATAAATATAGGAACCTTTATAAATAATAGCCAATATTATAGTATTAAACTGCTTTAAAACTAAATATAACCTAACTATTACTAACGACGGTCCGGCTAAATATTTTATTATTGAATATAAGAAATAATAGTATCGGTTGCAAAAAGGAAGGAAGGGAGCGATATTAATTCTAAGTTTTTCTACTTCTTCTAAATCTTTCTTTTATAATTATCTCCTACTTCTACCGTATTTATCCTTACTTCTAAAACCGCTATCCAATCCTAAATTACTTTTAATTCGTAGGGAGGAAGCGCTGCCGACGGAGGGGAGGGGGGGAAGGGGGACGCCGCTTCAGTATAATATAAATATTCGTAGTTAGTAAAATAAAAAAAAAGAGAAATTAATACCGAAGTTCTAAAGTAGGTAGAAAGATAGAAAGAAAGGGGTAGGAGTAATATACTAATTAATAAATCCCTTCTTATATAATTCAATAACATTCTTTTAAATATTTATATATTAGTTAAAATTCTCCTTTATTACTACTTTAACTATAGTGCTAATTGCTACCTTCTAAATAGTAGTCGTACGTAGGGTTATAAGCAATACCCGGTTATACTACTTACTATTATTATAATAGTTGATATATATAATACGACTAAGTACTATAAAATAAGCCTGTTTTATATTTAAATAAATAATGTAAAGTATAGTAGATTCTTCGTACTTCGACTATAGTAAAAAGGTTAGTAATAAAATAACGTCGGAGGAGTATTATAGGGCGAGAGGGCACCGTTGGGGGTAAGGTAGGATATACGTTATTATACGAGGGAGGAGAAGGGAAAGTGTGCGTGGAGGACTAGCTATATAGGCGAGAGCCTAGACTAGGCTAGTCCGTGCGCGTGCACACACGTGGGACTGCACGTAACTAGAGCCGTTAATAGCTCTATAATGAAGGCGTATAGTATAATTATATTATAGGCTAGCCTTATGATACTATTCCCCCTCAAAAGAAGCTTATAGAATTAAAAAATTTATATATATATATAATAATAGATCCCCGATTAAAAATAATTATAATTTACTAATTACGTTAGGAGTAGCTTCCCGGACTATATATTTATTAACTATTATATAAATTTATTAAATGTTAAATATAATTTATCTTCTATATTTTTATTTACTATTGTATCGATTAGCTCCGTTATTACTGTGTTTGGGAGTGGCCTCGTATTGGTTATAGAGGTTGTTTCTCATTAGAGGTGCGCGGAATAGTAATGCGGAGGTTCCGGTATAGGAGTAGCTAAGGATTCTAAAGAATTGGGGGCGGTTGGGGAACTAGAAGTAAAGCGTTAGAGGAGTCTCTAGACCCCCGGTGGTATTAGTTTATTTAGGTTTTTGTAATAGAATTATTAAAAATAGTATTTGTAATTAATAATATTAATAATAAATTCTTAAGTAGGATCCCTAATCTTTTATTTAATATAATAGTACTAATATATATTATTACTTAATTGGGCGTAATTAATAAATTTTTTGAAAGTCTACTCCTTATATTCCTTTTAGTTATTTATTCGTATTATTATACGCCCCTTATTCGCCCTTATATTTATTATAGTATTTTACTAAAATAATCTTTTACCCAATTAAGGTTGTACTATTCAAATGTAAAAGATTAGTATATACTTTATATTAGTAGGTAGGGAGAAATAGATTGTATACGAATTAGTATAGACGATTTGGAAGGGGCCTTCCTAGCGGGGGGAGAATTTCGTATACGGCCGGCTGTTAGTAAGATTTGTTATATTTAATAAAATTATATTATTAATATGGTATTTAGGGGAGTCGATACGTTTCTTATTAGTATTATCCTTATAGCGCTCCTAAGTACAGCGGGTTTACTAAATAACAAAGTCCTATATCCTCTAGAAATAGTCTACTAATTTATTAATTTTATAGTATTCTTTGAATTAGGTTAGCGAGAAATTCAATAGTAGTGGAGTATGGGGTTCTATATTTATACGAAGGTAATAATTATAATTAGCAAAGAATAGTAATATTCCTATTAAAGAGGATATAACGTTATTGCTAGCGAATTCGGCGAATAGTAACTATTTAGTTTAGTCCGTCTATATCTAATTAATATATATCCTTAAAAATTACTCTATTTCTGTATTAATATATTTAATTTAAGCGTTAATTTAAGTATAAAAGGTAGAAATTAGCTTTCTAATAATAAATAATCTTTTATAAAGGGTAGATTAGAAATATAATATAGATTGGGTACTTCTATTGGATAGAATACTATTTAGTAGACTATAGATAGAGTAAATACAGTCGATAAACCGATTAGTTAATTCTTCGGCCTCTAGGGTTTGCATTGGGATATAATATTGTATCTTTATAAAGCGGTCAATAATAATTACAATGTACTTAAAGGTTTGACTGAAATAGGTACTTTCTAGTAATAGAGTAATGTAATTAACTGAGATTGTAATTTAGGGTACTAGGGAGACAATTATAGGTTTAAGATAGCCGGTAGAGCTACGTTTAAGTAATTTAATTTTAGTATAAGGGAGGTAGCTTCTATAAAAAAGTCTTATATTATTATATATCCCTTCCTAATAAAAATTGCGTTGTAAGAGTTCGAACGTAGCGTTATAATTAAGGTAGCTAGCGCCGGGGGTATTATATTAACAACTAATTAATTAGAATTAGAAGCCCTTATTATAAGGGTTAATAATAACCCTATCCCTCCACTTTATAATACTATTAATAATATAGTATTCCAAAAAGGCCCTATAAAATACCTTCCTAATAGTCAATAGCTATTACCATTATAATATATTTATTAAATAAAATATTAACTCTTAAGGAAGACTGAAGTTTTGTAGCTCGTACGGATTAAATTATTAGTAAATTTAGTATCGAGGTCTTTGAAGCCTAGTAGGTATAAAAAGAAATTAGTAGCGGGGTCCTCGAAATAATTGTCTTTAAACTATAAGGGATTGAATAGAAGTCTTTTGCGGGCGATGAAACAACCGTTTTCCTCACTATTAGGACGGTCGCTAGCTTTGCGGCTTAGGGTATTAGGGTGTAAATTCTTAGAGCCTGGGGTATATTTTATTAAAAAGTTAAACCGGGATAAGAATTAAGATTAATATATATACTTCTAAGTAAATTGCTTATTAATTGTAAAGGTCTATAGATTTTTATAATCGGTTAAAATATCGAATGGCTATTAAATTCCTTTAAACTCTAGCCTCTACTTCTCTAGAGTTTTAATAATAGCGAGCAACTCTTTGTTATAAATATTATAATTATATTCCTATAAAGTGTATTTGGTTAAGAAGTAAACTATAGGGTAAAGAATACTATTATTACCGGACTATAAAAGAGTGTTGCTAATTGCCTAATTGGAAGTATCCGTTTTAATAATAGTCTTCCTAGTCTAATTGTAGATCTTTAGGACGGGGCCTTTAGTAAAAGCCTTCTTAAGGGATTCGAATATTTTCTAATAAGTATTATTCTAAATCTAAACTGTATCCTTTTTCGTAAATTTATAAAGTAGGGTTACTATAATTAAAAAATCTTTAATAAATCGCCGGTAGAAATTTATAAAACCTAGAAAAGATTATAAGGACTTCTTTAATTCTAAGGCTTACTATTTTATAATCGCTTTAACCTTCTCTAAATCTATTTTAATACTACCTAGGGTAATAATTAATCTTAAGTACTTTGTACGTATTGTATAGAATTCGTATTTATTTATATTAATACTAAGTCCTACCTTGGCTAGCCGATCGAAGACGTTATTAATATACTACTTATAGTTTTTTATATTATCCAAATAAATTAGAATGTTATTAAAATATATAATTATATAAATATTAAGGATATTTTATAGGATATTATTAATATAATTCTAGAAAGCGCCGGGGGCTCCCTATAGACCGAAGGGGACGATAAGGGATTTAAAGAGGCCGAAATGTATTATAAACGCAATTAATTATTTATAGCCCTATTTTATTCGGATTCTATTAAATGCTATAATTATATTGAATTTTATAAAAACTTTTATGTAGTAAATTGCGTTTAAAGTCTTCTTAATAAACGGGAGTAAGTAGTGAGATTTAAAGGTAATGTTATTAATTCCTCTATAATTAATATAAATACGTACACTGCTTCCTAGTTTCTTTACGAATAATATTAGGGCTAAGGCTTCTAATTAGGAAGGCCGGATGAACTTTTTCTTAAAATCATTATTAATTTATTTCTTAATTATATTAAATTCGTCCGGGTTGAAGGCGCGGCCCTAAATAGCGGGTAGCGAAGCTTTTAAGCGGAATTCGAATTTAAAATTGTAAGAATAGTTAGGGGGAAGGACTTCCGCGCCCTCTTACTTAAAAGTATTAGTATAATGCTAGTACTATCTAGGGAGTTTAGTTTAGATTTCGGCGTTAGTCTTTAAAGGTTTATCCGCTTTTTTATAGAATTTAGTAACGTCCTTAAATATAATTTTATTAATATTAATACTATTAGCGGTAAAGTATTTATTAATAGTTTCTTTATAATATAGAAAATTATTATTAGTACTATTAATTTAGATAGAGTTAACAATTTATACTATGTATAAAGTAATTGTATTTCCCTTTCCTACTAAGGTATCGATTTATTGATGAAAATTTCTACCGAATAGCCTCTTATACTTTTAATTATAGCCTATTAAGACTTTTTTAATTATTTCCTTAATTAAGTTATTATTTACGCTCCTAGGATTTAGGACGCTTCCTTCTTCCTACGCTTAATCCTCCCTTATTTTCCTAATATCCTCCTCTATTTCTACTTTAATAGTCCGGATAATTTAGAATTTTAATATTTCTATTAGTTAATTGAAATTCGCTACGGAAAGCTCTTTAATATCGTTAGGGTTGATAGGACCGTTAGGAATACTATAGAGGCGGACGGGAACCCGGTAATTTATAAACTTTTAACGATTCGGTAGGGGACCGGGCGGAGGGTTCGGGGCTCCGTTAGGAGGGTTGCTAATATAAGGGTTTGGCCGGGATTAGCCGGGGTTTTACCGAGCGGGGTAGTACCTAATTAATTCGTTATTCAGTTTTTAAACCGGTTAAACCTTTAATAGGTAGTTCGTCTTATAATTATAGAAATAAATAGGCGGCGAGTAGTTTCTATCTATAGTAGTTCTAATTTCTTTTTATTAAGTATTTCCTTATAAAAAGGTTTCCTATATACTGGGCGTATACTAGGTGTATTGGGACGGGGAGCGGAAAGATAGTATATTATTAGAGGAGTATAACGGCTACTAGCTCTATAAGGGAGGTAGCTGCGTAGCTTATAGGCGGGGTTAAAACGAAGGGAATTGTTAGGCTAATTAATATTTAGGGCGTAGTAAACTAACTAAGGGTAGCCGAGGATAATAGAATTATTTTTAGCGAGGTTATAAATAAGTAGGTCAATAACTTCGTAATAAACGCCTACTTATATTATTAATTTAAAGAAGTAAGTAATATTACCTTTTATTTAACTATTAATAAAGTATAATAGTTTAAGGATTAATAGTTTGAAGAAGGGTAATTAGTACTAAAAAATAAAGCGCTAATTAATAAAATTAAGAGCGGTATAACTACTATCGATAAGGGTAGAATAGTATAATTTATATAATTTATAAGATAGGTGGATAGAGAAATTTAATAAATTAGAGTATTTGTAATAGCTATCTACTAAAAATCTATGTATTTTAATAATATTTAATTGTATAGGGATAATCCCCTACGGTCCTCTTTCCTATCCTACGGACGGGTACTTCTAAGTACGATTTAAATTAGAAGTTATATATTTCCCTATCCTTAAACCGAACCGGCCTTATTATTTATAAAGGGATCGACGAAACCGGGCTAGTAAGTAGGAATTAAGTAATAGTAACCGCTGGGGCTGGGGGTACTGGGAGCTAGGGCGGCCGCCGGGAAGCCTGTAGGGTAATTAATACCTATAGTATTAATTTAGTAACTATTACTATAATTAGGGCGCTACTAACTATAATTATATTAATTATAGGTTGGCTATTACTATTATTAACTACTATTACCAGTAGCGTTATTATTACTATTATTACTGCTATTATTCTTATTCTTATTACGGTTTCTATTTCTATCTTTACAGGGCTTAACTTCCTTCTTAAAATTAATATAGAAGTAGTACTCCGCCGAATAGTAGCCCTTTCTATTATAGTAGGTATATATATTATTCTTTATATTGTATTTAAAAACCTTATTATTAATTATACGCGAGATTTAAATATTGGAGGTAGATATTGTATTAAAATTTATAGTAGAGCTACCTTAATTAATAGTAGCTTCTCTGGTAACTATAGAAGCGCTAGGGGTATTGGCGGTAGTAGTATTAGAATTAGTCTTATAGTAAAGATTAAAGCTCTTATTGCGCTAATCTTTATCCTCTAAATTCTTTACGAAATTACGGGCGAGAATTAACTATTTGTTATACTTATTATTAGCAGGCTAGGGATTCTAGTAAATAATAATAATATAAATGCAATTTGAGATTTTCTAGCGTAAGTAGTAGATTTTTATACTATTATCGAAATTATAATAATTAATTAGGCGAGTAAAATTATCTTCGAATTCCTACTACTTTATACCTTTAATTATCTTTAATTCTTTTAATTCGTAGTAAGAGTAAATAATAATATTAATGTTATTGTACTTTATAATTAATTCCGCTAGGAGGGCTTCTACTATAAACTATTTAGTAGGGAGTTCGACTAGGATTTTAATAAATTCGAATTCAATAATTTTGAAAGGGGCGCCTTCGATAGAACAAGTAATAAGCGAAAACTTCTTACGCTTAGTATTAAAAAGTTAAGGGTCGTCCGACTAAATAAATTGAATATAGAGATGCCAGGCGCGAAATTTAGTAGAGCGCTTAATAATAGTACTTTTATTATTAAACGTAAGTAATACGGTAATACGTAATACCAATTTATAGCTACTACTATCGTTCGTAGTAGCTATAATATTAGGCTCTTCATTATTAGGGTCGTTGTTTGGAAGGGTAATATTAGAGGTTCGAATAGTAATAAAGCGTTAATATAAATTATTAATTATTTTCTAATATTTTTCCTTCTACTTTTAGTAAGTAGCTTTAGAATTAGTTTTTAAGGTAGAAAATTCTAATTTTAAGGTAATAATATTTATTCGAAGTAAACCGACCTCGGTAGAATAAATATTATAGATAATCTTAATTATAGCCTTATAACTCTTAGTAGCCTCTTATACTTAGAGGAGGGCTTTTACTTAGACTATAGTAATATTATTATTAAATTATTTAATTTCTTACTAGGCCGAAGTTAATTAGGACTTAGAAATTTCGAATAACTCCTCTACCTCGCATACCTCTATTCTAGCTCCAATAATATTTTTATAAATTAATTAATTAAGAATTATAAATATAGTACGGAAAATAGGGAGGACGGTAAAGCCAAAAGTATCGTTAACTAGGATATTATTAGTAATAACTACTTAATTATTAAAAGTCTCGAACGCTTATAAAATATTTAAATAGTAATTACAATTAATTAAGTTGGCCGCTGCAAGGGCACCGATCGCTATAATTATTAAAAAATTATTAATTATTAGGGGGGTAGATATTAATTGCTAAATTAATACGCTAATAGATATAAGGGAAAGAGAGAAAAAGAGAAAGAGCGAACTATTTAATTACAATACTCAATTTAGTAGTTACTTAATTCGAAGTTTAGGATCGCAACGGAGGTTTTAATCATACGGATACGAGTCTTATTTGACTAATTAATATAATTATAATTAATCTTCCTCTTTATTGAATAATAAGCGTATATAGCGTAATAATTTAATATAATAAACTATTACGGAGCGAAAGGGCACCGTTAAGGGTAAGGTAGGATATGCGTTATTGTACGAGGGAGGAGAAGGGAAAGTATATATAGAGGATTAGCTATATAGGCGAGAGTTTAAACTAGGCTAGTCTGTACGCGTACACATACATAGAACTATATATAACTAGAGCCGTTAATAGCTCTGGAATGAAGGCGTGTAGTGTAACTACATTATAGGCTAGCCCTATAATAAGGGGAGACTTTAAGAGAGCAGAATATAAAAAAAAAAAAAAAAAAAAATTTACTTCGACTTAGTATTTTTTTATTAGGTATAAACTTAAGGGAGTTGTAGTAGTAATAACTACTAAGTAGCGGGGGTTAAGGGTAGTAGCCGGAGGAGAGGGGTACGCTAAGGTTTATAGAGGGGGAGTTAGGGGGGCCGGTACTAGTAGAGAAGAATTTTAAAGGGGAGGGCCGGGGGGTAAAATACTAGGGCGGGCGGAGGCGGGGGTTAGTAAGTTACTTTTAATAGTATAAAAGGTTTAGGGGTTGGAGCCCGGGGGCGAAGCCGAATTAGCGGGGGGGAATAGTATATAGTAGGGTATTTAAAAATATTAGAGGAATTGGAGGAAATAAGCTAGTATTAAGTAAAGAAGGGAATAATATTATTTACTTTAGGGGATTAAACCGCTACTGGAAAAAAGAAGAGAAGAGGGAGAAATTTAAGAGGCGAGGGGGAGGGGATTATATATACAAATTTAGAGAGTACGAGCGTTGACTATTACCTACTACCTATTATTATTTACTGCTAACTGCTATTTAGTATTATAATTACTATACTAAATAAAAAGTACGAGTACGTTAATTAATAGTATAGGAAATAAATTTACAATTGAAATAGAAATTGCAAATACGTTAGGGACTAATTATAAGGGTAGGTAAGAGAGGGGTAAAGAAGGGGGGGGAGGAGGGGGGTAATATTATAGAGCTAGCGCCCGGGTTATAAATTCTAGTCTCTAAAATTAGAATTATTATTAATTATAGTAGCGTAGAGCGTACAGCCCTAATAAAAACCTCTTAGCGCTGGTAGATCCGTATTTTAAATAGACTTTTCCTCCTTTATAGAACATTAATTAAATTATACGACCAGCACTTGTATTAACCGTGCTGTTCCTATTATAAAAGGAAGTGTATTGAGTAAGGGGGTAAGAGGAAGAGGGTAATATAATTCCTTCTACACTGCTCGTAAAAAATAATAATATAGTAACTGCTATAGTTATTTAATATTAAAACTCTCCTCTCCTTTTTATTAATAGGACGAGAATGCTCCTATTACGCGAAGATGTGCTTTATAAGTGATGATAATAGAGAATAATAGAGTGAGCAATTGGTTATTGGATAGAGTAATAGTATATAACGATTGACAATAGTTTTATTAAAGGAAGTTGAAGATAAGAGTTGTTGCGAGCCTTAATTTGGGATTTTATATATGATTTTATTGAGTATGAGTAAGATAGATATTAAGTTAGTATAATATTAATTAATAATCCGTTAATTTTAATAGAGGTTCATAGGACGAGTATTCTTATATAATAAATTATATACTCTAGTGAGTAGTTATTATAATAAAATAGAGTATTTAGGTATTTATTAAGAATGCCCTATAATATTTCCCCCTTAATAAAAGGAGAAGAGTACTCGCTATTTACGTAATATTATTAAATTTAACTATATATATAAAAGATCCTATTATTTATTAGAACTTTTATCTAGTAATTTATATCCAAATTAACTGTTAAATATATAAAGCGTACGACCCTCTAAATAGAGTACCTAGTTCGATAATTTAGTCATAATCCTTTAATAACTATAATTATAATACGCTGAACGTTTGTTAAACTCCTCGTTATCTATTTTCTTATTCTTATTTATATAATATATATTTTAATAAGAATACTTACGTCCTAGTAGAGAATCCTCCTACTCTTAAGTATTAGGGAGGTAACCGCGGTGAGGGGAGTGGGTAATAGGTAAAGAATTGAAGTAAGAGTTTGAATAGGCTGTTATAGAGTAGAATTTATTAAATAAACTAGTTAAGCCGGGTATATACGGTAGCGAAAGATTGCTAGAACGAACGCTACGAGGATGTAAGGGGATAGTAGAGTAATACGCGGGTGCTGGCTACTATATATATATTAAGGTTCTATAAAGAAAGAAAGAAGAAAACGCTACCCTTTAGGTGGGTTGAGTGCTAGAGCTTAAATAGCCGTGCGCTTAGTGCCTTATAGCCTAAGGTAGTAAGAGAATACTCTAGAAGCCCGGGGCGCTGTAGTGCCGTAGTCCGAATCGATTAGGGTAGTTTTAATACGGACTACCGTCTTAGTACTCGAATCTAGCCAGTTAGAACTAAATACCTTATTAGGCGCCAGTCCTATAATATTAGCCTCCCCCTTTTCCTTCTAGCTATAGTCGCGTACTATAATTATTATTTATATTACCCCTATTTTACCCCTCTATAACTCTTACTCTTTCTCTTACTCCTTCAATAAATAATTGTAATTATATTATATATATACCTTTAATTCTGCCTTAGAATACCATTAAATAACTATTATTAACCTCTATTCTTAGTACTAATTTTAAATAAAATCCTTTCAAGCTCCGGCCTACTATTTTAATTCATTATTGCCCGGCTATAGCGCCCGTAGTTGCACCTATAATTACTTTTATATTTACGCCCGTACTTATACTTATTACTATTATTATTCTAATAGCTACTTTAGTCCCTATTTCTATACTTATTCTTATTCCTACTTCTACCGCGCCGAACTCTCTAGCGCTTAGGACCCTAGGCGGTAACGGCGGCAGTAGAAACTATAAATTTATTAAAATACCTATTAAAAGTATTATATCTATTTAATACTCCCGATATATAATACTAGGGGATTATAGCGCTTATATACTTAATAAGGGTAAAGACTACTATATATTTTATGTACGTTTAAAGAATTCGGGTATTTATTAATAGTAGCTTTCTACTATTTAAAAGTAGTACTCTACTTAATTAGCAGAGGGCTACCTAGGTAATAAAGCTCCGTTTTATTAATCTTTTCGTTTAATAGTAATTTCAGCTCGTAATTTCGAATAATTAATAATTAAAGACTATATAGCTCCGTAAATATCCTTTAAATACTTGTATTCTATTTAACTACTAATTTAAATTTAAGGATACTACCTACTTCGTACTTAATTACCCCGTTAATAAAGCGCCGCTAGCCCCCCTTTCTACTACTATAATATTTCTAACTATAATTCCGGATATTCCTATATTTTTAGCCCTAACTTCGGTCGTAGTACCTAAAAGATTAGCGGTTCTAAAAAAGGAACTTTAAACCCTTCGTACGAATTAAGGTAATTTAGTAGCTTTATAATTATTATTATTTGCCGAATTGTTTCGGATTAGCCGGAATTTAATTACCTTAGTAAATACTACTATAGAGTCTACCCGGGTTATTAAATATATTACTACTATTATTATTATTTACTTAAATACTTTCGTAGCTGGATTCGATACCCGGATAATTAAAATAGTTTAAACCTTTTAGAATAAAGTAGTAATTATAGCGGCGGAGACTCTTTTTAGAGAGGTAGTTATAAAGCTAGAGATTTATATTAGGAAGTTGGAGGAATAGCGGGAGGTAATAGAGGGGAATAGAGTATTATTAAATAAGAAGGATTTATAGGCTTGTTTTAAATTACTATTAAGTAAGGAGGATTTATTAGTACTAGTAGAAGAGGGGGTAATAGAGGACGGGTTAGAGGGTACTAAGGTACTAAAAGAGGAGGAGGAGGAGGTAATAAAAGTAATAGAAATAATATAGTAGGAAGGGGATATATTAGAGGAGAAGATAAAGTTAAAGAAGATAATTCGGTTTTTAAATTTAATAGAGGAAATTACTTTTCCTCTAAAAAAGAAGAGAAAGGTATAGATTTTCCGCGATAGTACTACTATAGTATTATCGTCCTTAAATATTATAATCGGATTGGGTACTAGGGCGGTATTAAATATTAGAAATTCTAAATAGGATGAGCTAATAGAAGAAGCGCTTTAGTTTTAAGTAGGCGGCCGCGTTTTTTACCTCCGGGTATTAATTTTACTTACCTTTTTTATTCTATTAATATATTCCCTTTCGTAAATTAATTTATAAATCTATCGTTAATTCGAATATCCCCGTATTATCTTTCAAAGAGTTCGAACGCTTCAATATTTTTAAAGTCTTTAAATTAATACTATAAGGGTTTATAATTACCCTTCCACTTTACGAAAACTATTTAATTAATCGGGTTACCTCTAATATATAAAATCTTTTTTATATAATATTCCTTCTCCCCTTCTACTATTACTAATAATAATTATTTATCAGCTAGAACTTAACCCAATAGGGGGTTTCTAATAGCCCGCTAGAGGAGGTCAATATAAAAAATATTATAAATATTATTTAAGAGGCCCGAAAGTTCTATAATTAGCAGTAAGAATACTTTTAAGACAGTATACTTAGTATATAACTAATCTAGCTTTTTCTTAAGTCTTAATAAAATATAATTTTTAAAGTTAAATTATACTTTATTACCTATTTAAAACCTCTCTATAAACTAGCAGAAGCGGTTAATATACTTCTCTTACTCCTAAACTACTATAATTATTATAATTTAATATAAATCTATAATTTATAATAACTTTTTAATAAATTATTAGGCTTAAATATTAGTAGAAATATAGGAGTCTCTAACGGCCTCGGGGACTACTGGGACTACCGACTCCGGGTCGAATCTATAAATAATAAAAAAGGGAAATATATTAATTAAAGTATTAATATAACTATTAATAATTAATTATATTAAAGAATACTATTTGTACTAATCATTTTATACTTAATTAATATACGCCCTTAAAAAGGCTTATACTTCCTAATTTATCCGTTCTAGGCCCCTATCGGTCTAAGGGTAGTAAATAGTACTAAGAAACTACTTAATCCTAAATAATTTGTAAAGTCTACTTTAGAACCGCCTAATCTAATTAGAGCCCCAGTTACTAATTATAGACTATAATTAACCGTAGTACTATATAAAGCAGCTTATAAATCTTTTAGTATAAACTTTAGTATTTATCGACAGTATAAACTCTAATATAATATTCTTACTAAAGCGGTCCTTAATAATAAATAGATATATATTCCCTCTAATTAACGGAAAGTCTGTAATAAAGTCTATTTATACCTCCCGGAAAAATTAGTCCAATACTAGTATTAATTAGAGCAACCCTTTTCTCTAAATTTTCTAATACTTAACAAAACTATATATATAGTAAATATATAAGAATTACTTTATATAAATCCTTAATAACGGTTAATAAAAATATTAGACTAAAACTATAATAGTATTCTTACTACCGGAGTACCCGAATACTTAGGAATTGTATATAATTTAAATAAATAAATATAAAATATATTAAACTCCTAATTAAAATCAAATAGTTTTATAGCTTCTACTTTAATAATTACTAGGTACCCGGGGATCTATAACCTCCCTTAGTATTTTAAACGCCTAAGGTCGTTAATAAAATAGTCGGTAATTTAAACTTTAAATTTAAAAGAAGGGGGTAAATCTCTTATATTATCTTTTACTACCTTAATAACTTATTAGTATATAGCGTCCTTCCTTATAATAGAATTTTAGAACTATTATAAATCCGGATCTTCGAAGACCTTTATACTCTTCCCCTAAACTATTCGAAAGTCCCGAAGATTTATTATTTAAATACGAATGTAATTATATAAAATAAATTCGGGAATAAACTAAAAGTCCCAAACTTCTCTATTATCTTCTATAGACTAATTTTAATTTTACCGAAATAATATATCTAGTACTCCTACTTCTTTATTTAATTAGTATTAGAGTTTAAAGGTAAACTAGGAAAGAAATTTAACCTAGCGAACCTATTACTTAAATAAATACTACTATATTATAAAGTATTTTAAATTATAATAGTCCGTTAGAATTGTAAAGTTATTATAGCTATATAGTTCGGCCTACTACTCCTACAAATAATCGATAATCGCCAACATTTTTTTATTATAAATAGAATAATTATATTCGGCTAATTTTAATTTCCTTAAATAGAACGCTATAATACGTCTCTATCTACCTACCTCCTAAATTAGATAACCCCCTAATATAAAACCGTTATAGTCGGTTTTAAGGAAGGTTGGGCGCTCGGAGTTCTATTTAATTAATATAAGTATTCGAATAAATAATATTTTCAAAAATTAGAAGGCCTCTTTATAAACTATAAATTATTTAAACGAAACTCTTTTACCAGTAAATACTATAAATAGTACTACTACTATAGTAAATTCTAATATAAATATCCAATAATAATTTATAAACCCTAGGAAGCTCTAGACTCCCTTCTAAGATATCGGTACTACCTACTCTAAAATAGCCTTAATTTTCTTAGGATTAGTTTAAATACTAATACTAGCGTAGATAATAAAACCAAAATATTTAACCTTTTTAATAGCAAATTTGTACTTATTAGAATCTAAGTAGAATCTAGCGTTCTAAAAGTATTTGAATACTATATAGACTTTCTATATATAATCTTCCTAAAACCTATCTATAAAAATTAGAACGTTATTTATATACGTTGAGAAAAAGTCGTTGAGGAATTTCTATAATACTTAATTAATATACTGCTAAAAGGCAATTAGAATTCTATACAATCCGAAGGGGACTATAAACTATTTAAAAAAACCGTAGTAAGTCCGGAACACTATCTTATACTCCTCTCCTTCCGCTATTTATATTTTATAGAACGCTTATACTATATATACTTTTAAGAATTATTTTATACCCTTAAATATTTGGAATATTTCCTAAATAAATAGAAAGGGGTACCGGTCCGCTCAAATAATAATATTAAATATTCGGTAATTATAATAGAAATAGAAACCTTTATCTAACTTCTATATAAATAGGACGGGAGCTTTAGTAGCGGAATTACTAGCCCGAATAAATCCCTTATCTATTAAATTCCAAAGTATCTTCTTAAATACTAGGAATTCTTCTTAAAATATATTATATAGTAGGCCGAAAAGGAAAAGTAAACTTTTATTATCTAATCCCCTTTTTAATTTAATTTTTAAATCGATTTTTAATTTATAATTATTAAAGTAGTCTACTTCTTACTTTTTAAATAAGGGAATAAGGTCCTAAAAATCCTTAGAGATAATTTATTAGAATTCTTCATTAGTCTGGACTCTTTTAGGGGTTAGAGCTTTCTTAATATCTTCGAACCGTATAATAAATATAAAGGCTTTTATAACAGTCTGGCCTTTGAACTTCGTAATCTAACGTACGTAATTAATAAAGGTAGTAGCAAAAATATATATAATTCTCTTAAATTCTTTAAGGAATAGGGTCTTAGCCTTAGATTTATTAATATAATTTATTTAGGATTATGTAATATTATACTAGAGTCTTTTCTTATAAGGGATCGAATATACTTAGTTGGTTGTTAATTATAGCTTCCCGAGGATAATAAGGTATTCGAACTCCAATATTATATATATATAAATTAATAAAATATAACCTTAGAATTCCATAAAGAAATAGGTAATACTTTAAATAGAAGCGCCCTCTATAATTATTATAGTACCCCGGATTTATCGGGCCGGAATCGGAATAATAGGGATTTGGAAATTCCGAATAATATTTTTATTAATAATAGTATAGTACTAATAACCTTTATTAATAAGGGTATAGAATAGACTAGTAGAATTAATAATAATTAATATTAGGGTTAATTGTATTTTTATTTAGATTTTGAACTCTTCTACTTTACTTAGTACTTTAGGGGTAGGCTCTAGTACCTAATTTCGTATTAGAACTATTCTTTTCCCTAATCCGATTTAGAACTAGAGATTTTAATTATTTAAAACTCTTCGTCGAATAGTAAGGCTACCTAAATAGCCTAAATATATACTCCTTTACTTTAAGAGTTTATAATAGGAAAGTAAAAATATTTAATAATAATATAATTAGTAGTACTATAATAGATATACCGCCCTTTGGTACAATATTTATCCCTCTCTTTTTATAATACCTATTTAACTTATCCCTTTTATTAGGAAGAAGAACCTCGGCCGCAAATATTACGAATATTAATTATATTTATAAAGATTTTACTATTAGTATTATATCAAATCTTAGGGGATAGGGTAGAGGGGGAATTATAAATTTAATACTAAGAATTAGAACGGCCTACGCCGGGAGTAATAAAAAGGTATATTCTAAACTATTAATTATTCCGGTTACCGTTCCGGAGGTAATTTTAGTAGAAGGTTTAGAGTTCTACGGTCTTTTTATATTTATAAATAATATTCTAGAACTATTCTACGTAAATAAAATAATTATTAGAGAATTTAATACTAAAGAAATAATTACTAAACTTCTTATTAATAGTATAATGAAGGAATTCTAGTTTAGTATAGTTATTTTAATTATAATTGCTAATTTTTAGGAGTTTATTATCGAAGTTAATAAAGAATTCAGAGAATAGTTCGCTATCCTTCTACTTTATTTTAGTAAGGTTATCGAGGGTATAGTTTTAAATATAATAGGTACCGAAGATTTAGTGAATCTATTTGAGTAATTCGGTCGGATTTTTATTATCAGAGAGGGTATAAGCAATTTAGTAACCCTCTAGCCGCTACTATTTATCGATCGGTAGGGTATTAAGGATTTCGATTTAAGTAGTATTAAAATCGGTTTGTAGACCGGCTTTAAAGTCTATATTATACGTTTTAATTAATTTATAATAATAGAAGAGAAAGGTAATAGGTTTATTGTCCTACTAAGGGAATTTAAGCAGCTTCTATTAGTATAATTTATTAGAATTACTATTGGACTCCGTATTATTATTATTAGACTTAGTGTTACGAATTTAAGCAACTACGCGGGCCAACCAGGCTGTTGGGACGTAATAGCCCCGCTTACAATAAGATAGTATAACCTCAGACCAGGGCAGAAAATAAGGGAGTACCAAAAGGGCGCTCACTAGGACAAGTGCTTACGGTAAGTAGTACTTACAATAAATAATATTTACAATGAGCATTACTTACAACGAATAACGCTCATAGTAAGTAGCGCTTACGATAAGTAGAATACTATTGTAAGTATACGCCCAGGATTAAGGCCTTAGGACGAAGTATAGAATATAAAAGAACGATTAGAGAATTTAGATTATTAGGTAGTTCGATAATAGTTAATTGATCATCATCACCGAAATTAGTATTATAATATATACTTATTATAAACTTTCTAACTTTATTGAATAATATTAATAATCTTTATTTTTAATTATCCTATGTAAGTAAATTAAATTACCGTTCGTTATATATTAATTACTCCCTTTAACTTATTTCGAATAATAATTAAAAATACCCCCTTTACTTCGCTATATCTTCTTATACCGAACCGACCGGTATAGAGGGCAATACTGCAAATATCGACCCGACTGTACGCCTCTTCTAAGAATTATAGGACTGGATTTTATAATTTGAAGAATAATTTAAAGCGTAAACCGGGCCTAACGGTAGAAGCCCCAAGGACGGTACTCCGGCGGACCTTCTAGTTACAAAACCTATACTCCCGAAGAAGAATATTAAAATCAAAACTCCTAATAAATTTGGAGGATAGTAAAACTACTTATAAGGATTCCTCTTATAAATTTATACTTACTTTAATTACTATTTAGAGAGCTTCCCTATAAAAACTAATAAAATTATTTTTACCAGGACTTATCTTAAAGATTAAATATTCACTTAGTATAAACCTATTCTCTAGGATTAATATAGCCGTAGAAACTAAGTTAAAAATAGTATTAAGCTTCTTATAATAAACCTATAAAATTTTATAAATACTTTAACCGGAATTTTTAGCGAGTATAACGAAGATTTAAGGGTTTAGGAAAAACTTCTCTACCTTCGCTAAATTATATCCGCCTCAATTTATACTACTTTTTTTAAATAGTATACTATTAAAAGTAAATTCAATAACGAAAGCCTTATATAAATATTTTATTAGGGATTAAAGAACTTTATTAAGAATAAATTGTATAAGGAAGATAAACCCGCTAACTTCGACGACTTTATAGTATATACTATCCGTATTAATAACCGTCTTTAATAATATAGCTAAGAGTAATGGAACCTACCGCTATAATATTAGTAAGCCCCGCGCTAGGCCTATACTAAATTAAAATATAATTAGGGACGAAGCAACTCTTAAGAAGATAAGGGAGACCCTATAAATATTAGTACCGTTTAACCTAATAAAGGACGCTATAATATATTACAAATTAAATATTTTAATTATAGTAAAAAGGGGTATATAAAGTGCAATTATTATATAATTAAATAATTAAAGTAAAAAAAAGCGGAAATAATAATAGTAGAAGGAATTAGAGTAATCGAGATCGCCAATGCTAAATACGGATAAAATAATTTAGAGGACGCTATAAATAAAATTATAAATTATAATCCCGAGGAATACTAGTATTAAATTAATAGGCCGGATAATGAGGACTGTTAGTAGGAAGTAATACCCTAGGAATAATTAACTTAAGAATTAGCTCCTCGGCCGCCAACCTAGGAGGAATTTAGTTATATCGCTACTATCGATTATATACTCCTTACCGTTGCATACATTATAAGTACCTCCCTACTACTAATATTACTTTCTACGTCCGAAATCCCTATCGGTAATATACAAAACTTTATTAATCCTTACTTATATAAACCCCCTAATAATTCTGCTACCGGACATTAGACGGACCCCTTAGAATATTACCGCTAAAAGAATTAAAAAAAAGAAAAATAGGACGATTTTTAGAAGAAGCGGGCAATTATTATCGAAGGTAGGCTTAAAGTATTATAGGGCAATACCCTAAATTTAGTAAGAGTTTATAGACCTATTAAAATGAATATTACTTAAATATACCCCCTTTACTACACCTACTACTAAATACCGTAATTCCAATATATTATAAATAATTATTATAAGTACTATAAAAAGAAATAGGACAACCATTTCTAACCGACCGAGGACGGATATATAAGAATAGCCTAAGCTAATTACCTGTACCTTTAATAGAAGGGATTCTTAAACTACCCTTATTATAGACGAATAATTCGTATTTAAATTATACCCCCTTACGAGACCTAGCGAATAGCTAGCGCTACGGAAACCTCTAATATATTTATATAATATTTATACTTATATAAAATAGGGAACTATTAACTTCTATTAGTAATAATACCCAACGTTGGACTATCCTATTTATATAAGGCAAAAAGCTTAAATTTATAAAATAGAAATTAAATACTATATACAATAAGTTTGTAAAGCCGAAGCTACTAAGGAAAAAGAAGCTATATATTTAGTATAATTATAGGAATAGGGTTTATTAAACGAATTTATACCTAAAGAAGAGGATATTCTTAATAACTACTATTAGGAATTAGGAAACGGCTTAGGGCCTTTAAGGAGGCCTAACGAAAATTAAATCCTTAGACGAAGAGGATTATCCGACGATATAACCGCCGGAAAAGCAAAATCTTAAACCCTATAATATTTATAAAAATCGTAATTACCGAAGAAGGGAAAGCGGATTAACGATTTAAAATTATAACCTATTAAAAAAATTATTAAGCTTTTACGCTAATAGACTCCGGAACTTAATTAAACCTTATTTCGCTAAAGTTTATTACTTAATTAAAAATTCCCTAAAAGAAAAAAAAAGCCCCCTTTATAATAAAAGGACCCTTCGAAATATAAATTATAAAGAGGGAAATATTACTACTACCTATTATAATAAAAGGAAAAACAATCAAAATCAGCTTCGATATCGTCGATATAGGACTATTTAAGGATATAATCCTAAAATACTTATAGTATATTATATATAACTTAAATATTAATTGGAAGGAAAGTAACTACTTATATTTAAAAACGTACCCAACTATTAATAAGAAACTAGGAATATAGAAGGAAATCGGCTATAACAATATAATTCCTACGGCCTTACTATAAATAATATAAGAAATTATAATTTATACTATTAATAAAAGTAATAAGGTTATAGAAGAAGGATTAGTAATATTAATAGAAATATCGGTAATTAATATTCAATATAAATTTAATTATTACTAAAACTAATAAATAAAAAAGCCGAAGGTAGTAATTTTAATTAAATATTAGGGATACCCGGCTTTTATTAGTAAGTACTTTAAAGGACTATTACTATAAGGACTATAGGACTATAAAATTAAATTTAGGGAAAGAGCTAAACTTAAATTCTTTAAAGTATACTATACTAATAAAAAGTAGAATATAGAATTAAAGAAGTATTTAAATAAAAATTTAAAACGAGGATATATTCGGGAATCTATATCGCTAGTAGAGTACCCTATCCTTTTCGTACCAAAAAAGGATAAAAAACTACACCTTTATATTAATTACAAACAACTAAATTAAGAGACCGTAAAAAATAATTATCCCCTACCCCTAATTTTACGCATCCGAAATTAATTAGGAAGAGTATAATATTTTATACGTTTTAATTTACTTATTATTTATACTTACATCCGAATTAAAGAAAAAAACGAATAGAAAATAATATTTTGTATACTCTACGGATATTATAAATATTTTATTATACCCTTCGGATTAATTAATATATTTATAATATTCTAATCTGTTATTAATTATATAATTCGACCCTACTTTAATAAATTCACTATTTACTACCTAAATAACATTCTTATTTATTCTAAGACTCTCGTAGAGTATAAAGAATATATAAAGAAAATATTAAATATATTATACGAGTATAAACTCTCCGTTAATATAGAAAAGAGTAAATTCTATATAAAGGAAACTATATTTTTTAAATATCTAATCTTAGAAAATAAGGTTAAAATAGAACTAAGCAAAGTAGAAGCCGTATAGAACTAACTTATATTTAGGAATGCGATTAAAGTCTATAAATTCCTAAAGTTTATTAATTTCTACCGGATATTTATATAGGACTATAGGAAGATTGCTAGGCCGTTGTACGAATTTACTAGGAAAGAAGTTACTTTTATATAAAGAAGGGAAGAAAAAAAAGCTTTTAAAGCTATTTACAATACTATTACTATAGACCCTATATTAAAATTTCCTAATTTATACAAACCCTTTAAAATAGAAATTAATATATTAAATTATACTATTAGAAATTAATTAGGGTAGCGCAATGACTAAAGGAAATTATATTTTATAACTTTCTTCTTAAAGAAGCTAGAAGGACCCTATTGCAATTACTCTATCTATAATAAAGAACTCCTAACTATTATTAAAGCTTTTCAAGAATAGAGACCATACTTCAATAAAACTATATATAAAATACAAATCTATACCGACTATAATAATCTTCGGTACTCTACAATTACAAAGGTACTTAATAACTACTAAATACAATAAGCCGAATTCTTATTAGAATTCAATTTCAAAATCAATTATAAAAAAGGTTTAAAAAATGCCCGAACTAACGCTTTAAACCGTCGGGTAAATTATATAAAAAACGCAATAGAAGCCTCTATACCCTTATTCTAGGAATAACTAAATAAATTATTCGTATACCCCCTATAGGAATAAGTAAAATATTATACCGTCTATTAGATTAAATTGTAAAACCCTAATTATTAAACTACTATTACTATTCAAAAAGAATAGTAAAAGTAGGAAAATAATTTGGAAGAAAGAATTATTCTCTAGAACAATAAATTATAGTACTATAATAAAGCCTATATATAGTTAAAACAATATAAAATTCTTATTATAGGAATATATATATTTAAAATAGGAGGATATATAGGTATTACAAAAACTATCGTACGAATATAGTAATACTACAACTTCCCCGGACTAAAATCCGAAGTAGCTTAAACATTATAAATTTATAAATACTATAATAGGATTAAAATTACAAAATATAAACTATACAAATTCTTTGAACCCTTAAAAATCGTAGAAAGGCTATAGAGTTCGGTAATTATAAACTTTATTACTAAATTACTACTATTTATAAATATTATTATAGAAATTATATATAATAGTATATTAGTAATAGTAAATAAATTAATTAAATAAAATTACTTCCTACTATATAAAGAAATATAATTAGTAGAATAATTTATAAATATAATCTATTAGAACATTACTTTAATATATAATTAACCGAAGGAATAAATTACAAATAAAAATACCAAATTCGTATCCAAATTCTAATAAGTATTAATAACTAAATTCGGTACTAAAAATAAAATATTAATAATATATTACCTGTAAATGGACGGACAAACGGAAAAGATTAACTAAATTATAGAATAATATTTAAAGAATTATATTAACTTCGAATAAAGTAATTAAATAGAATTATTACTTACAATACAATTAATATACAATACCTCCCCTATAGAAACTATAAAGGTTTTACTTTTCTTTGCAAATTATAAGTATAAATTAAAACTCTTAGAAAGATTAAATACGAACGTTTCTAAAGCCTCGGTCAAAGCTAAAAAACTATATATATTATATAAAAAACTCAAGGAAAAACTAAAATATATTTAATACAAAATAAGCTAATATTTTAATTTTAAAAGGTTCGAAGGGCCTCGCTTTAAAGAGGGGGATAAAATCCTTTTATTAATTAAGAACCTTAGGATAAAAAGACTTAGTAAAAAATTTAATAACCGACGGGTAGGACTATTTAAAATCAAAAAAAAAATCTCCAATATAGTATATTAATTAAATATTCCTAATACTATAAAATTAAAATTATATTCATTCTACATTATACTACTAAAACTAATACTTAAAAACGTACAAATCAATATATATACTAGTATTAAGAATAAGGAAGAAAAATAAAATATAAAATAAATTTTAAATTCAAGAGTAGAAAAAGGAGAATTATAATACTTTATTAAATAGGAAGGATTTAATCCCGAAGATAATATATAGGAACCTATTAAGAATTTAAATTACCTTAAAAAGTTGGAGGAATTCTATTAGAGGAACCCAGATTAGCCCGGGACAGAAAACTACCTAACTAAGAGGCAAAGTAAGCCGTAAAATCCAAGGACGCCCAATTTATAAGCATAAGGGTCGAAAAAGTAGTAATTACAATAAACCGCTCTTTATCAAATAAAGGCTTAAATTCCCACTTAATAGCCCTATCCTCCTTATCCTATACTTCTAATTCTATTAACGCTAATAACAATATTTCCCTACCCTCTTTAACTAACCGATCCTTCCTCTATTTTAAATAAATTAATTAAAGCTTCTTCTCTTTAAATTCGAAAAACTTCTTCTAAAGTTCGAAAGATTTTTTATTAACCTTTCGAATCGAAGCTTCAATATTTTAAAATACGTATTAGTATTCAATAAGGATACGTACGACTATCGAATTAGTAATTAAGCGTACTAAAACGCTAAAGGAATTTATATTCCGTATTATAGTCCACCTCTATATAAGGACGCGCGACCCGAACGTACTCCCTATATTTCGTTTTACTAAGAAGCTTCTTATAAATAAACTTTTAGTCGGAATAATATTAATAAAGTATTACTATAAACCCAAAACGTTCGATAGAAATTAATAATATACACTAACGAATTATTAAATTAAATATAGGTTTAGAAATATAGTTAAATATTTTAGTAAAGGATAAAGAAGGGAAAAGGTTTATTATATTTAGATTAAGAGCAAAAGAATTATAGAGAATAAAAATAGATAAATATTTCTAGGAAATTAATAAAGCCGTCGAAAACGTCGGTTAGGGAAGGGAGGTATTATATTACGAATTTAAGTAATTACGTAGGCTAACTAAGCTATTAGGATGTAATAGCCCTATTTACAATAAAATAATATAACCTCAAACTAGGGTAAAAAATAGGGGAGTATTAGAAAGGCGCTTACTAGAATAGGCGCTTACAATAAATAATACTTATAATAAGCAATACTTATAATAAATAATATTTACAACGAATAATATTTATAGTAAGTAGCGCTTACAATAAGTAAAATACTATCGTAAGCATACGCCTAGGATTAAGGCCTCAGGACGAAGCATAGAGTATAAAAGGACGATTAGAAAACTCAGATTGTTAGGTAGTTCGATAGTAGTCAATTAATCATTATTACCGAGACCAATATTACAATATATACTTATCGTAAACTTTCTAACTTCACCGAACAGCACTAATAGTCTTTACCTTCAACTATCCCACGTAGGCAGATCAGACTGCCGTTCGTCACACTTAGACTTTCCTTTATTTTTATTACTATTAGGGGAATCCTATTTAGTAGGGTATATAAATTTAAACTTCAAAGTAGGTTAGGAGTAAATAGAAAAGGGAATTATAGATTTAACTTTCCCCTTCAACTCTAGGCTAGCCTATAGAGTTCGGAGTAAATTATTAAATAGGCCAGTAGTATCGGGGGGTATTTTAACGCTCCCTATCATTAGAGAATCATAGGAAGTTTCTATATTAGTATTAGTATCATTATTATTATTTAATATAGAAAAGGAAACTATTCTAATACTAATATATATTGTACTATAGCTATAGGCAGTCCTTCCTTCTAATAATTAATTAATAAATAGGTAAAACCTAATATAAGGAGATAGTAGAGCGATACGCGGGTGTTGGCTACTATATATATATTAAAGTTCTATAAAGAAAGAAAGAAGAAAATACTACCCTTTGGGTAGGTTGAGTACTAGAGCTTAAATGGCTGTACGCTTAGTGCCTTGTAGCCTGAGGTAGTAAGAGAATTCTCTAGAAGCCCGGGGCGCCGTAGTGCCGCGGTCCGAGTCGACTGGGGTAGTTTTAATACGAGCTGCCGTCTTAGCACTCGAGTCTGGCCAGTCAGAGCTAGATGCCTTATCGGGCGCTAGTCCTATAATAGAGGAGTAGTAATACTAGGGATAGTATTGAGTATACGGTTCCTACTAATAGACGAGGTCGGGGGGAAACGTTTAATATAAAGCTCCTACGTTTTTCTAAATTTAGTACGGAGAGTTATTAATTCTATTTATATCTTTTGTATGACCTAATTCTAATATTTATTTGACGTCTATAGTACTATAAATTGTATATTAGAGGTACGCTTTAGTATATTTTTAATTATTTTGTGAAGTGCTGAATTGTTTATTATTATACTATTATTATTAGTTTTAATTAATAGGTTGGAAGTATTGAAATTAATATTAAAGCGGATTAATTACGAATTATTAGTAGGATAAGTATTTTGGTAAAAAGTTAAATACGTTAAAGAGGCGGAGATTTTTAAAATAGTAGGAGGAAGGTAATTACTGTTATTTAATATTATTAGAGGTATTCTTTATTAATAGATTTAATATTCCTACTATTCGGCTTCTTTTTTATTAACCGGAACTTAATTTGTTAAGCCTTTGGGATTTATTTATATAATTTAACCGAATACTTGATAATCAATAGTTAGAAGCAGTATATAATTACAAAAATAAGCAGAAAGTTAATTAATATTATTAAATAGGGGTTATCGGTTAGCGCGGTTAATCCAAAGATTTTTTATTTAACTAATTAAACTAGCGGTATTATGAGGGTCTTTAGCGCTAATTATAACTATCTCGCTAGTAGGACTAATAAGACTACTAGAGTGCTAATTATAATTAATTATAGGATTTTTGTAAGGTTGAAAAGTAATACGTTTTATAGCGGTAGGGGCTGGGAGATTGAAACCGGGCTTTATATTATTTTGAGTTAAGCGTATAGCGTTTTATATAGGTTGCGCGAAATAAAGTAGAGGATTTGGGGATTTACTTCCGGGCTTCGTATTATATTAAATAAAACGTATAGTATTTTGGTTCTAATTAATAAAATAGGCCGGGAAATTATTAGCGAGGATAGTTCCCGGATATTACTTTACCTACTCCTATTACTATTTCTACGTAAAATATAGGAGAGTTTTAATTTATATAAATTTTTTGAAATATTTAATAATAGGATTAGTAACTAATTATTAGGCAATGCTTATAGTAATTTCAATAATTAAATTTACTTGCAAAACTATTAACTTAGTAGGTAAAAAGGGTCGTTAAATTGGATTTAATTAAGTATACTATTTAATAAGAATAGGCGGTAAGGAAGGTAATATAGGAATTTATACTGGGTTAATATAATTTAATACGTTAATTATCTTAATTATATTTAAGAAGTTGGCTAGTAAAGAGTGAACGCTAGTAATTACTAAAGCGGCGGTACTACCGGTACTAGGGGGAATTAATATTTAAGTAGTAGTATTGACGATTATATTATTCTCCTTAATTCAGGCTATAAATTATTTTTAATTCTTTTTCTAGAGTTATAATAATACGCCTTCTTTAGTAAAAAACGGCTAAGTTTAACGTATTAAAAGTAGGTAATTAGTAACTAATTAGCAATATTTACGTAAGACCTATTGAATTTTATAATCTACTGTATTTAAATTAATAATCTATCCCTTATTATAAATATCATTATTAGTATTAGCGACCTAATTAGGTTCGATTTTAATAAAACCTATTTCTTTATTTAAGCGCAATTAGGCGGCTTTAATAAGCAATTTGGTAGCTAATTACGAGAATCTTTACTTATAGTAAAACTACGGTTCGAATATAGTAAATTTAATAATTTAATATATTTTGCGTATTAGATTTTCGTTTTAGAGTTAGAAAACTATCCGGGGATTTACCTAATTAATCTTTAATATTATTTAGTTTAGCTTTTAGATTTAATTAAATAATAATAAAGTAGTAAAAAAGGGGGACTTTAAGGAATAAATATATAAATATTTGGTTTAAAAGGGTAAAAGTTGAATAATGGTTAATAAGTTTAATAAATCGTTGTTAGACCTAATATATCTCCCCCCTTGACGAAAGGAAGAGACGATAGAAATAATAAGGTCGGTTTGAAATTGAATTATAGGTACTACTTGTTATACGAAAATATGCTTTATAAGTAATAATAATAGAGAATAATAGAATAAGTAATTCGTTGCTAGATAGAGTAATAGTACGTAATGATTGACGATAGTTTTGTTAAAGGAAGTTAAAAATAAGAGTTGTTGTAAGCTTTAACTTGGGACTTTATATACGACTTTACTGAGTGTAAGTAAAATAAACGTTAGGTTAGTATAATATTGATTAATAATCTATTAACCTTGATAGAGGTTAACGGAACGAATACTCTTATATAATGAACTATACGCTCTAGTAAGCAGCTATTATAATAAGATAGAGCATCTAAGTATCTACCAAGAATGCCCTATAATAGCTCCTTCTAGTATTTAAACTAGTCTAATATATATTGGTTATCTATATAACCTCGTAGAGAGGCGGTAATAATTGTCCTATCTTTAAGGGAATTATTAATATATTTGTATATAATATTAATGCTAGGGAGTAAGACGAAGGGGGGTATAGTCCGACCAAATGTAGAAACGGCCTCAAGGATAGTAATAAGAACTCTCTAATTAGGATTAATTAATTAGACTTTAATTATTTCATTGTAAGTCTATATATAATAGGCTTTATCTAATATACTAACTCTAAAACTAAACTTATTACTATTCTAAATATTGTCTAGCTTAACGTTGTGCTTCGTAATAGTATTATTAAATAGATAAAAGACTTCTTCAACGTTTGCTCTAGTTTGTAATGCCTTTCGAACCTATACTATAGATTTAGTACGTATACTATAGAATACACCTCTTTACAAGTAACGCCGTACCTATACGGTTGAGGCACGTGGTATAAAGGTATTACTACCGTCGTTACAATTTAATCTTATTAAAGCAATTATAACTAAAATTAACTACTAGGGATTTATTTCGATCCCTATAAAGCATAGTTAGCTTAATTCACAATAGTAGAATTAACTATTAACTGACGGATATTTATATATTAATCTAAATATATATAGCAAGATCCTCCTCCCTAATTAATAGCGTATAATTACCCCCATTCTCTAACTTTAGCTATACACCCTTGTAGCGGCTTACGATTTATCTATATAGAACTCGAAATACCTTCGCTATATCTACTATAGTCTTAAATCTATTATTCTAAAATAACTTTACGGCCGCTTAAACTCTACCCTCTACAAGTGGCATCTCCTACACATTACCAACGATATCCCAAGTATTAGTAGTTAAGTCAATAAACGTCGGGTTAGACTATAGGGAGCCGTTAGTAGATTTATAGGGTTAATGAAGCATAGCGTAATAAATAGGGAATATAGTAGTAAAAGGGCAGTCTAATAGCAAAATAGCGAGAGGTAATATAATAAGGAAATAGAGGGGTTGAATAAAGGGGGTTGAATATAATTAAGACTGATTGTACATAAATATAAGTATAATAATCGATATTATCGATTCAAATAAGCATTTTAGAATATAAGCAGTTTGAGTACAAAGGAGTGCAAATAAGTAGTGCACATCCAGAGTATTGGGCAGTACGGGGAAATAGGTTACATATAATTAAAAAAAATATGCTATTGACTAAATCTACTTTCATTTACTAGTAAAATGGCGGTGTGGGGAGGTACCCCCAGTTTCAGGTACGAATCAATGTCCATGTACGAATCAATGTCCCTGACTAGTGGCTCGCCCGCTAGTCTGACGGTCGATTTTGTAGACCTGACGAGTAGTGTAAAGCCGGACAATTCGAGATCCATGCGGCGCGAAGACAGCTCCACTGATCCCCAGCCCTCCAGTCTCTTTCCCAATCCCCGTTCTGTGAGTGCAGCTGTTACACTACTGGTCCATAGCAGATATGGGTGTTCATCCTACCTAGTCTAAAAGTCCAGATGAGCAAGCGATCGAGATCAAAGCAAGATATTGTGAGACTTACTTGCTACTAATATGTAACCATGTCAGCCGAGCATGGTGGGTCTCTGTTCTTCAATCTGAGGTCGGGTCGGGTGCCAGGGTGTCACTAAGGTAATTTTTAGTGCTGGTGTGTGACCGGTGGAGCATAGTTGCAACTCTCTGTCTTGGCTGCCCGCTGCGAAACAGCCGACGGATCCTTGGGCTGTTGGATGGACGACAACGGTGACGGGCAGTGGGAAATGGCGCCTTATCGTACGACGACACCAACCCCAACCCTAACCCGTCTGTGGTATGTACACTATCTTCCCTGGACCCCTCCGTCTCCTCCAACGATGAAACCCACGACGGGGTTCCTTCGGGGTCCTTCTTCCTGGGACAACATCGTGGGGCTGCCTGACCATGACATAACCAGGCAGCTCAACGACTACCCTGGACATCTGCATGGATTGGCAGCAGGGGAAAGGCCTGGAAGATGCCCGAGTTCTTGTTGCTATCTTGTTCATATGTCGGTGCTGGCGTTGCATGAGACTTGAGGAAGCCATTCGAACCCCCGAATCACGCCCGCAACCCGAAGCTAATCCACCCCGGCGGGCCACAAAGGTTCTCTTGTCCTGTCGTTCTCTTCCGAGATACGCGATAGCGCGACAAGGACGGCAATCACCTCATGCACCACGCATGCTGAAGCCGGTTGGCGGGAAGCATGATGTGCAAACGGAGGACTGAGGGACGGGAGGGGAGTTACACACTTAATGCCTTCCAGTCACACACCCTTCCCAGCTTCCCGTCCTTGCTTTACATATATGTACCGCGGCATGGCTTACTCCCGCCTGCACGCTTGACGTCCTCCCCGATAAGATTTTTTTTTTTTTTCAGATGTTTTTTTATTGATCTGTATTTTGACCTCTTCTCTCGATTCTCGGTATATCGTCACTTGATGCCGCTGTCGCACCCTCAAACGCCCTTATGAACTTCCCGTGATACCTTCGGAAAGCCCTTTCTGGCACGGTACCGACTCTCAGTCACACTTACTTTACACGGGCATCGATTACACCGACCCCAAAAGCAGCCATCTGACAGCCCTTTTTGTTTTCCCTGACAGCTGCGCCTCGTGTCGAGTATCGAGTCCTGTTGGTGTTCGGGTCGGCTGTCGGCTTCAAGCTACGCCAACAAATATCCTGGGAGGAGTCATACCTCACCTATCAGGGTGCGCACGTGGGACTAGACACTGCCGTCATACCGGTCAGCCCTCCCTTTTTATGCGCTCCTTTGCCGTTAGGTAGCCTCTTGCCCAACACAACCTCGACATCCAAGACACCAAACTCTTACGACAGTGACTTGCCGGCTTCCAGGCCGAGGGCGTCATTGCGACCAACGGAGAACGCGGCGGTGATCAGTGTTTGTCTGGTTCAGGCTTTGTAACCATACCTTAGCAACGTGTCACTCACCCTTACAAGATTTGTCTTTGGAGTTTGGACTGTGTTGCTTCCTGTTTTGCGCTTTCTCGGTGGCCGGCGCTGTTTCTTGGTTCAGCTCAACCGCGACATCACCCATTTCATCTGACGCCGACCTCTGGGAAAGTTTCGCCATCCCCCACGCAACGTCACCACATTCCTGACTACAGTTTCCACCCTGGACTTGTCCTGCATTGTTTCTCGTCACTCCAAGACAGCAAGTCTCTAATGGCGGGGAGGAAACACGCGCCTCGGATGCGCGAGCTTCGCGATGGCCAAAACGATAGCAACCAGAACAGCCAGAACGACTCGGATGGTCTACTCTCGGCAGAACCTTCGCAACAGTCATATCTCTCGGTTCCAAGCTCACCCTCAAGCTATCGCCGCACACGAGCCAACGTAAACCAAGCTGGCGGTGCCCCTGATGAGCGCACTTCTCTACTGGGAACAACCCGTGCTTCGCGCATCCGCATAGCCAGCGCTCATGGCACGCCCAGGGCTCCCAACCTTTCTAGAAATCAGAGTTATGGCGGTAAGTTATCCCCGTCCTTTCGGGATGTTGATACATTTTTTTGACATTGGGGCTTTAGCAGGAGAAGGGACAGACACGGTACGAAGCAACCCACCGACTCGACACCATAGCCGCGCAAACTCCTGGGGCCAGCGCCTGATACGCGCCCTTGCCGACCGCCAGGAGGAACCCGTCTCCGAACCCAAAGGGTCCGTCTTCCCTGATGACCGCGTCTGGTATGACCAATTCACCTCGACCGACTGGGTTCACGATAGCATCGCCGACGCTCACCGTGTCAAGGCTCTCCGCAGCCGGAAGGACTTCTGGGGCCGTGTTTATATTCTGTTCGACGGTGCTCAGGGGTGGATACTCAGCGCTCTGGTCGGCTTTATTATTGCTGTTCTTGCCTACATCGTCGATGTCACAGAATCGACATTCTTCGACTTCAAGGATGGTTATTGTGCAAGGGGCTGGCTGATCAGTGAGAAGAGATGCTGTCCACATGGCCCTTGCACCGACTGGCGGGACTGGGGTGAGGTCATGCATGGATGGCCGTTCGGAGAGCGCTGGACCGAGTTTGTCATCTACCTCGGCTTGGTGATTACTCTGGCCAGCGTATCTTGCTTGCTCACCCTGACTACCAAGACCGTCGTCCCCTCGGCATACCGGTTGTCGACACTGGATGAGAACCTGGCTGCTGCTCCAGTGTCTCCTGGAGGCAATGGGGATGATGGGGGCGACAGCCCCAATGGCAACGGTACTCCCAGCCGACGGGCATCCGTCGCTCCGCCCGCTGCTGCCCCTTCCATGATCTACTACTCGGCTGCTGGAAGCGGTGTTGCCGAGGTTCGCGTAATCCTTAGTGGCTTCGTCCTCCACGGATTCCTGGGTCTCAAAACCCTCATTATCAAGACTGTTGGCCTTGTTCTGAGCGTTGCGTCTGGTCTGAGTTTGGGCAAGGAAGGCCCATATGTCCACATTGCGACCTGCGTCGGCAACATTGCCTGCCGTCTCTTCAGCAAGTATGATCGCAACGATGCCAAGCGCCGTGAGGTTCTCTCTGCCGCTGCCGCCGCTGGTGTGGCTGTTGCTTTTGGCGCCCCCTTGGGTGGTGTGCTCTTTGGACTGGAAGAGGTAGCCTACTTCTTCCCTGCCAAAACACTCTTCAGGACCTTCTTCTGCTGCATCACGGCGGCCTTGACGCTCAAATTCCTCAATCCATATGGAACCCACAAGATCGTCATGTTTCAGGTGCGCTATCTGATCGACTGGGAGTACTTTGAGCTGGTTAGTTTTATCCTTGTCGGAGTTCTCGGTGGCGCGGCCGGTGCCCTCTTCATCAAGGCCTCTCGCAAGTGGGCGGTGACGTTCCGCAGAATTCCTATCATCAAGAAGCATCCTCTTCTGGAAGTTGTCCTGGTCGCCCTTGTCACCGGCCTGATCGGCTACTGGAACGGTCTTACCAAGTTGCCTGTTGCCAAGCTACTATATAACCTCGCGGCTCCATGCGATGACCGGGACAACAACCTGGAAGATCTCGGCCTCTGTCCCGATTCCAAGGCCGATATACCACCCATCCTGTGGCACTTGCTCTGGGCTTTCCTCATCAAGGGTCTCCTAACCATCATCACCTTCGGCATCAAAGTTCCCGCGGGCATCTATGTCCCGTCCATGGTAGTCGGCGGTCTCATGGGCCGGCTCATTGGGCACATGGTGCAATGGCTCGTCCTCGCCTTCCCAGATACGGCCATGTTCAGCAGCTGCAACAAAGTCTCTTCCGTCTCGTGCATCCAACCCGGCGTCTACGGCCTGATTGCCGCCGGCTCCACCATGTGCGGCGTGACCCGCCTGTCCGTCACGCTGGCCGTCATTCTGTTCGAGCTAACCGGCAGTTTGGATTATGTGCTCCCTTTTAGTTTGGCCATCCTGGTGGCCAAGTGGACGGCCGACGCGATCGAGCCGCTCAGCATTTATGACTTACTAACGGAAATGAACTCGTACCCGTTCCTCAACAACAAGCACAAACCCGTGTTCACCTCCGAATTGATCGACATCGTTCCCCGTGTGCGACGCGAGCGCATCATCGACATCTCCAACTCGCCGCTTGTGCCGGCCACGTCGCTGCGCTCCAAGCTCGAATCGCTGCACAGGGCCGGCGAGCTGGACGGTGGTTTGCCGATTATCAGGAACGATATTCTGGTGGGCCTGATCCCAGCCCCGGATCTGGAGTATGCGTTGGATAACTTGCCGGATGAGAGCACGGCACTTTGTTTGATGGCGAATGTGCCAAGTATCGATGATAGTGATGACGAGGAGGGTGGGGGCAGGAGGGATCCGACGGATTTCACACCTTACATTGATCCGGTTAGTATTTCCTTTTCCTGCATGTTGGAAGAATATATTGGCAGATTATTACTGACGCATGGACCCAAACACAGGCACCAGTAGCTTTGGATATCCGATCCCCTATGGACTTGGTCTACGAGCTTTTCGTGAAGTTGGGGCTAAGATACATCTGTATTTTAAGAGATGGCAAGTACGCTGGCATGGTAAGTTGATTTCCTCCCTCCCCTTCCTTTTCATTCCCCAGCAGTTGCTTCCGGATCTTCTAACATCTTCCCACGAACAGACACATAAGAAGACCTTTGTCAAGTATATGCGCGAGTTGGAGGAGCAAGAGGGCAAAGAATGAATTCTCTTTTAGGTTTTCGGACCAGATTTTGCTTGTCCAGACGACATCACGCATCTGTCTTTTTCATTTTGAAGCGGGGAAGCATTTATGGAGGAGAGTATGGAGGAGAGAGTGTGTGTGCAGAAGAAGAGATCTGGTAGCATTTATCTGTACATGGATTTTTCATTTGTCTATATTATTTGGCATGGCGCCCATACCGGCGTCTCACGGTGTTTTCTGGGGCGTCGAGGAGTTGACATTCGCATATTATATTTCTTTTTGGCATCTTATCATGGTCTAGAGATCACCCACTTTCGTTCTTAGATCTATAGAAGTTTTTAGCGTGGATCCATCTACCATTCTTGGTCGCTTACAGGGTAACTTCATACGAACAGGAGCGGTCGATCGAACGTTAATCAGGAACAGATGACGCTCATGCCATCTCTTCCTAAGTGGTAATTGGTTACACACGTTCACCCCGTTTCCGGCTATATAATTTCAACAATCCGGGACTTTATTTACAATTTACACAATGACCATGGTCCAGTCTCTTTCCCAACGCTCGTTTTTGCGGTATGCCAAACCCTTTGCCCTCTAGGTGATACACCTCGCCACATCCAAACGCCCATCCATACATGGGATCAAAACATCCAACCAACCTCCAGGGCTAATAGATAGCAGTCAAATCCAGCAAACCAATCTTCTACCTCCAAAACCAACATCCCCCCGGGCCAAGCAGGCTTAATCAATAAAGATCTTAGCTTCCAACCCCCCATACATCTCCAAGAACCCCTTGAACAGCCCAATAGCATGCTCCACATCCCAGCTCCCTCCCGTTTCCCTAATCGAATGCATCGACAACTGCGGATTTCCCAAATCCAGCGTCCTGACACCCAGCTTAGCGCTAAGCATAGGCCCAATTGTGCTTCCACACGGACTATCATTCCTGACAACAAACACCTGCAACGGCACCTTGGCGCGCTTGGCCACCTCCTGCAGCAGCACGATGCCCGGTGAATTAGTCGCGTACCGCTGGTTGGCGTTGACCTTAATCACCGTGCCCTTGTTCATCTCCGGTCTATGATTGGTCTCGTACTTGCCCGCGTAGTTGGGGTGTACCGAGTGGGCCATGTCGGCGGAGACCAGGAAGGAGGTGGCGAGGGTTTGCTCGAAGGCGGTTTCGGAAACGGGAGTGGTTTCGGTGGAGTCGGCGTTCAGGGAAGGGATGACGGAGAGGCGGCGGAGAATGGCGGGGAGGAGGTTGGAGTCGGCGCCGTGGGCGCTGAGAGAGCCGATCTCTTCGTGGTCGAAGCAGGAGACTAGGCGGATGGAGGGGTCGTTTTCCAACGAGGAGTTGGAGGAGACGGAGTTGATCAGGCCCATGACGGAGCAGTACGTCATGTTGAGATTGTCGAGGCGGGCCGAGAAGATGAACTCGTCATTCAGACCGCCGAGGCAAGAGGGCTGTGTGTCGTACAAGATCAGCTCAAAATCGACAATATCCGAGGCGGACGAGATGCCGGCGGCGGAGGCGACGACGGAGAGGAACTGCGAATGGTGGCGGTCCGTCATGGCCTTAAGAGGCTGGAAGTCGGCATCGGCCTCGGCGTTCTCCTCGGGAGCAGCAGCAGCTTCGGCGGCGGGCTTGTTGAGCTCTTTCTCCACCAGACCGAGAATGGGAAGCAGCTCATCCTCCTTGTTAGGGTCAAAATTGGATTGGCGATGCAAGTGGATCGCCAGAGTGGGAACACGCAGAATAGGCTTGTCGACCTTGACCAGCTTCTGGATAAAGATGCCGTCGCCATCCTTGACGAGCACGCGGCCGGCGACGCTGAGGTCGCGGTCGAACCAGGTGTGCCAGATACCGCCGCCGTAGAGCTCAACGCCAACCTGGAGGAAACCATGGGCGTTCCTCTTGCTGGCGGGTTTGACGCGTAGGCAGGGCGAGTCGGTATGAGCGCCGATCATGCCGATGGGGTTGCCGGGCTTCCACTTGCCGCCGACGGCGAAGGCGACAATAGAGGAGCCGTTGCGCGTCAGATAGTACTTGCTGCCCGGCTGGACGACCGAGGCCCAGTTATCGCGCTCGCGAATGAGCTTGAAGCCGGCCTTCTCAAACAGGGCGGCAGAAGTGGCTACGGCATGGTAGGCTGCAGAGAGTGTGGGGAGTTCACGCCGGTCAGCTCACGAGCTCGTGATGTCGAACTTTTAATCAACGACAACTGTACTGGAAACGAATTGGAACATACGAGTGGGAGAGGCATTGACAAAGTCGAGAAAGCCGTAGGCGGACTTGGGAGGGGCCATCCTTGCAGCAGTAGATGAGAAGTGGCAGCGCACCACGTGGAAAGGAACGGAGGAAGCTGTGTTACTGTTGGGTCTAAGACTGAAGCTATGGATGGCAGCCGAAAAGAGACGCGGTGATGGTGATACTCGAGGGGTGGCGAGCATTGAGGAGCTTGTCGCTGTGTGAGAAAATAGGATATCGAGATCTCGTATGTCGTGACGGACCTACGCCAATGAGGGGGTAGGTAGGTACTTTTTGGTTTTTGGTTTTTGATTGACGACGGGACGTCGGATCCTAGGATAGGATAGGCGGGGTAGCTGTCATTCACCTAAGTAGGAAGGTACTAACATTCTCCAAGTTCTTTTGTAGCTTAAATGTTAGTCAGGCAAAGCGGCGGGAAGGTCCCGTCGGTTGCGGGGAGCCCGGGGTTAAAGGCGGCCATGGTTCATGGATGATGGATGATGGATGGGTTCATCTCCGCAACGACATCGTGAAGCTTGACAGCAACCTACGAACGGGACGTCCGTATCGCTTCTCGCATTGCGCATTGTCTGTTCGTAGGTATTAGTGACGAGAGTCAATATATATCTCGTCACCAGGATAACCTCAAAACTCTCGTCTCTTACCAGTATCCGGTAGATTGAATATGGTGTCACTTGAGATACCCATGTCGAGGTTTAACCCTGATCTGCCTGTTACCCAATCCGATGCGATGCATCACTTTGGCACCTTCAACCCTCCAGATGCCTCCTATTACTTGAGGGGTTACCCGGCCGCATAGATGCTCAGACGATGCAGACATCATGCCTCAATCACAACCTGGTGCCGGCAGGCAAGACAACTTGTCCTTTCTAGCGGGATTCGCCGGTGTTGCACCACAGCTGTCGTAACCTCCCCAGAGATGTGTAGTGTACATCTCTGCAGGCATTTGCTTTGTTAGCGTGGTGGGATTGCAAGTGGCGATGACTTTGTTGATCCTACAGAATATGATTGGTATGCCCGCCGCCAACCAGTCAAATTCTGTGGGGTGGTGGTACCGCACTATCAGAGTAAACGCCGGCAGAGGTGTACCTCCTCTTTTCCTCTTCAGTCCATGTTAGTGGTTCACGGCTATTGGTCTATCTTGTGTGCGAAGCAGCAGAGGTGGAATGGCGAGACCATTCACATTTCACCATGATTTCAGTTCGCTTTGTTTGAAACGCTCTTTGCTGGATCCATTCGGCAGTGGCCCCCTAATCTGGGGTGGACAAAACAATCAGACAATGCTCGACCTCATCAACCAGGGGCAATTGGGAAATCGCTTTCGCCCCCCATTTGAGATGAGACATGGCTGTTTTCCTTAGGGTGTTGACTTGCATTACCTACCTCAAAAACGGGCCTTTTCTTTTGCTTTTGTCTCGTCTTGCCTTGCCCAACTTTTACCTTGCTGAATGATGCTCATCTCTCAGTGGCTCATGCACCTGCTCGGGCACAATCATTCGAGCGGCCTGGGACAGGGCAGCCTTAAGCACTAGAGCCAGAAAGACGAAAGACGAAAGATGAAATATGAACCCTAATTGCTGTCCAAAAAGATCGACCGTGGGTGAAAAGAGCTAGATTGTGTTGCCTTGGACCTGACAGACCTGCCCAATGAGCGAGGTTGGGGGCCAAGAGGCGAGGGGCCCTGCCTCCCTGGGCCAACAGGTGAAGCGTCCAGGACTCCCAGCTCCCTTTTGGGGCTAATTTAAAAGAGACGTCGTCCGAGAAAAAGAAAAGTAAGCACAGAGGAGGGGAACCAGAACAGGACGGTGATTCAGATGGGGAACTACTGGAAGATCAAAATCGGAAAACCTAGCTGGGGTGCAAAAGGGCAGTCATCCTCAAGCGACAGAGGGCTCGCGATTCACAGTCTGCGAAAGGGCGACGACCTGGTGAGGATGACACGGATGACTCCCGTCGCTATAAACCCCGAACGGGCCGTTTGTCGTTTATCAGAACCAACCCCACGACAGCCGGTCGAATACTGTACTAGCTATTGAATATATCAATTAGTCCTGAATCATTTTGTTATCAACCGGTCTGTCGTACACCGCTCTCTACTGATAACCTCTATAGCTTGAACACTCAATGACATCGCAGCCCTGGGAGATGATATTTGTTGTTCTGTCGAATATGAATTGTCGACGGGTTGCGACGGGCATACAGGTACGTACCGCTGCCACGACGATCGGTTGGCATAGCACGGAGACCAATCAAATCCCAGCAAGGTTGCAAGAGGCCCCAACACTACACGTTAAATACTAGGTAGTAAGTACAGTGCTGGTACTACACCCCGCGGCCGTCAAACCCACTGCATCAGAACCTGAATTCCTACCTATGGCGCACTGTGTACGTTTCTCCGCCCCTTTTCGCTTCGTTCGTTCCCAGTCCCCCCATGCACTCATCACACATCCCATCCATCCTTCACCCCCCAACAAGGTCGGACTAGAAGACTTCGTCAAGCTCATTTCGAGCAACATAATACAGCAGCCAGCTGCTATGAAACAGCTTTTACTCTCGCGTTCTGTCTGGTCTGATCCCAGCTGACATCACTTCCACGCTACGACGTTTGGCAACCCGACAAGCAAGATTTGAAGGCAGTATGCTCATTGTCTACTCGGGCACGTTTGTCGGTGAATCAAGGCCGTAACCACTTCACCGAGTCTCGAGGCTATCAATGCCAAAGCCAGCCAGCCACCATGTTACCGTCAGAAGACATCCAAAAGGAAGCTTGGATGGTACAAGGTGGGTTACACCAAGTTCATGTTCTAAGTCTTGGGCACATTATATTGGTTTGGCAAGGACATGATGAGGACACCACACGAGAGACGAGGGCCCCGTGGCAGGAAACTCTGGAATGGCAAACCTACACGTGGATTTCCCGTTGCTGTACAGAGCTCACGGAGACACGCATCGACACACAAATCAAATATCAAAAGGCCCTTCCTGTTATGCTGATCCGAGGTCGCCAATCTCATTTCCACAGTCGATCAGTATTCCCTGCCAGGGACCAGGTCAATGACCATCAAATCCGGCAGCAACCTTCCTATCGACGGAAAGTCCCAGTGTCAGCCTGCCCAGGGTTTTTCAGGGCGAATGATCACAGACTCCGGACAGTGAAATCAGGGTTTGGGTGTTACGTGCATAGGAGATCCTTGCGTGCACCTTTACCACTGTCGACACCATAAGGCACACAGTACAATGACCAGAAAGAGAAATGCTAATGACGGCTGAATTCAAAGCATTTTCAACCACAGCCGTGTTTCGTCCAACTATGCTGATCAATATGGCAAACCATTCAGCGCAAGTGGTTTTCCAGTCTCGATACTCATCACCCGGAAGCTTGTGATGACCCTGGACCAACGGTACAAAGGCTTCCCGGTACTTGTGCCTCCGTTCGAGGTTGAAGGTCCCGGATTTCGCAGATGGTGGCACCCTTAGGGACCCAATCGCCAGCATCCCTCTGCCGCACTTTTAGATCTCTTCTTCCTGGTTCCTTGACCGCTGCAGAGTATTTCTGAAAAAAGAAGAAAGGCCGAGTGAAATCGGTCCTGCCTGCTAACGTGCAATTCAAGAGACAATGGGGAACGGAGGACATCTTGATTGTGACCCAAGACGTAGCCGCGAACCGTAACACCGACAGCACCTAAGTTGCAGGGTCCTGAGTCGGCAGGCCATGGCCCCAAGTTCTTAACAGGGTTAACTTGACCCGCTCTTGCCATTCTTGGGAAGCCTTATAGTGGTTGCTATCAGGCTTTACGCGGGAGAGAGACCTCGAGGTACCATGAACTGCAAAGCCCATCATTATCAGAACATCAAATGCAATCATCCCCGCAACGCCGCAATTTTCGACCTACAGAGGGCATTCTCTTGTCATTAGGCATTCATTCTGCGCTCGCCTAAAAAGGTCTAGCAGCGGCACCTAAAGTAGCGTGCTTGTACCTCAAACCCCGACTCTCAAGTCTTCGATTCCCGGTAAGTATTTGTCAGTCCAGTGTTATGCAAAGCTGATGCCGGTGCGATGGATACAGTTAGCCCAAAGCGGGAGTGCGAAAAAGATGAAAGTAGGACAGAGTTCACTGATAGGTAGGCGAAAGATATTTGTAAACTAACTCTCAACGTTTCAATGTACGAAGAAGAAGATGAAGAATTCGGTTGGTGACAATGGTCAAGGTACACCTGTACACTACGGTCTACGACACAGGTATTTGACTAGGTTCTAGGCTGTTAGTCCCAGAAGCTAGTCATGGCCTTGAGTGATTCGCTGAAAACAAGCCATCCAAAACGGTACGAACGGCCCCAGGTCCTCCCAAGAAATCTGTTCCAAAAACAAAAAAAAAAAAACAATTCTGAAAACAAAGGCTCCGAGATCCCTACGGAAGGAAACGTCGGCGATCATACATCTCATGATCTCCTGCACACCCAAGCGGGATGAACACTTCGGCCCAAGCCCCAGCGCCCAGGGGCATCAACCGAACCAAACCTTTGGCATCGCTGTTGCATTCCACGCATCCAGCTGCGATCTACCCATGACCTAGGTCTACACTGCAGTGGATTAAACGTCACCTTGGAGTTGCGATGAAAAGTACCATTTTCGAAGAGCCTACATGAGATGTTGGGGAGGAAGCTTGCACCCCCGGATACATATGTCACGCAGATCATGTTACCTCGACATATTGGGAAATTGAGGTTCGCTTTGACTAGTGTGATCTGTGATCGCTCGGGAATCAAACGGGTGGGTGGGCGAGATATGTAAGCGAGTCAACAAAAGTGTAAAAGGGTCAGCCTGAGGGTGCCATGAACGACGACATGGCTGTAGGCCATAGCTTGATAACGGGCAGAAATATGAATCAATTGAAGATCTTGACGATGAGTTAGAGTTAGGATCTCGGGCCAACCTCTACTTACAAACAAGAGATTAACGACAACTTGAAGAAAAAAATAAAAAAATAAAAAAATAAAAAAATAAAGCTGTTTCACTGTGTCCTCACAAAATCTGGAATACAGAGATCGCCTCCACAGCCGCGTGGTACTAGTACATAGGCAAGCGAAAGAAGCGAAGAGGTCGTTTGATCGTTAGCCGCTGAACGGTTGGCGCGCGAGCAGGCTTCGTTATTGTTTCTTTGTTGCTACCTACCTAGAGGAGATCTCAGGCATTTTTTTTTTCTCGCTGGTGTTCTGTTGGGCGCCATACAACAACCGTTCGGGCATAATTTTCCTGAGTTGGTACTTTGGTACCTAGTTGGAAAATCAGCTAGCGAGTGATGAAAGGACAGCCTATGTACCTAGCATGTAGCGATGTGAGAGCCTCGCGGGTTCGGGTTGACCATGGTTTTCTGGGCCCACAGGGGCAGCCCAGCAATTAACGCTTGGACCCCAGACGGACGGGATCGGCCCTGTTTTTTGTTGCGACAACGCTGACCGTAGTTCCTTTCCGTCTCCCGCCGTCCAGGGTAGAGGTATGAAGAGATGAACCGTAGCCGGAAAATAAAAAATTTGTCCATTTTTCAGCCGGCCTGGTGAAGTCCACTCGCAGTTCCACGAAGGTGAGCTTCACCATTCGATGCTATTATATGCGGTATAGTGAGCATGATACCACGGCACGATGACAGCGAGTTCTTCGAGACCCACTTTGATGTGTGGCTGTCGGTGGACATGGACCTAAGAGCCCGCCGTGGGTCGCACCTCTCTTTCCATATGACTGTGAAATGTGTGAATGCGCCGTGCTCGTTCCGTCTCCTTGCAGATGGTCAGTCATTTGCCCGATCACACCTCTCGCCGTGTTTTTACGTTCTAGATGAAAGCGAAGACGGCATCGATGTTGATGACATGACACGAGAGAAGCGCAAGCGATCATCTTCAAGAGCAATGCGAGATCCAGATGCATCTTGCTGCCCCTCCACCCCACCGCCGACCTGCGAAACCTAGGTTGTTGGCGCTGATCATCCAAAAGGCCTGGCGTTGGGGCCTGGGGGCTGCCAGGGCAGAGCCAAAATATGCTGGATGCACACCTCAGCTCAAATTCCGCAAACGATGACGGTATCTGCTGCTTTTCTCGGGGTTTTCTTTTGCATCTCTAAGGTGGCGGGTTTTACTATAGTACCGCGTAACAAAGTGGAAAATATCTCCTACCTTGTAGGTACCGGGCACACAACGAAATAACTTTACTGACGATACTCAATTCACGAGAACCATACTATCTTTATCCAGTCAGGGCAGCTCCCGGTTGTGCCGAGTTACGATTCATCTTGAGTGGAAGGTGCAGGTGCCTAGGTAGCTATGCTTGTAATCCGTGACACAGGCTGACAAAACGTTATGGTGACCGAAGGCACTCCAGCTACCTACCTACGCAGTAGAGTAAATATGACTTTACGGTGTCACTCCATACCTCTACCTAGGTACCTACCTCTACTGTACTTGCCCATGTTTTAGTCGAGGTGCGCAAATAGCCCAACTGGCTTACGTGGACAAGTATTGTCACTCACTTGTACCCGCCTTATCGCCCATTGCCGTGGTGACGTGCCCATCGTGCATGTTTCCATCATCACATCCACAACGCCCGTCTTCTTTCTCAAAAAGAAAGAATGGAGAAAGCTGGATCGTTGACTCCGAACCACAATCAAAAACTCCCATGAGCTGTAATATGAGAAGTTGTCGATGGTCCTCCTGGGAGATATGAGACTCAGCGGCACACAGGGAGGTGCCGTACATCCAGCAGATCCGGCCGGGGTGAGGATGCGACGTCGATCTTGGGGGATCTTCCTAGTACAATGAAGGACAGACCGTTTGATGACCGTGATTATGTCCAGAACGCCATCGCTGGCCTAGGGGGAAAGTGAGTTGCCGCGAATGATGTCTATGTAGATACATAGACGGACACTGACAATAGTCACATATCGTTCGTCTTCAGCCCACCTCTTGCTGGGAACGGGTAAACTACCCAACGATACTGGGGCGTCCTCGAGAGCGGATTACTGATACACTGGGGAGCGTACCTATGAGGTTTATCACCATAACTAGCGGATCTGGTCGATCTTCGAAGTGTTCTCGAGGCCTGGCGTAATAGGTAAGTGGGTAAACTGAAGGTATACATATACACTCGTTAATAAGGCGCAGAGCAAAACTCACCATCGCTTTGACAACGAGGTAGGCACTTGGCCTGACGTTGCCTTTGTCGGTACAACTTCCTACAGGCAACAAAAAAGAACGATGGTTCGGCCAAGGTGCCTGAATTCTGAAATCTCCAAGCACGGTCCACAGTGTCAACATTGGTGCTTTTTGATTGGATAGTAGTGCAGAGATGGTGGGTTCTTGGCGGGCAGCTAGCCCGATTCTGAATGGTTCGTAGTCGGTTGCAGCAGAATGCCTCTAAGGGAAGAGTGGGTTGGGTCCAGGCTACAACTAGGTACTTGGTGTTCTGCGTACCTAGAGGTAGGTACTAGGTAGAGGTATGGAAGCCCAGGCAGTTGGGGGCTTCGAGGTCGTTACCTCACGTCTGTAGGTCCCTCCAGGTAGGTTCAAGCCCAGGGCAGCGCAGCGCGGCAGTCTGCCCGACCTAGAGGAGGTAGTGCGGGTGGAACTTACCTCTAGAGTCACCTGCTTGTAGCTAAAGGTAGGTACCTATCTTAGTACCTAGAGGTACCGATGGAGTGTACTTGTGAGCTACCTTACCTGGCGGCCCTGCCCTGCCCGACCTCCATGGGCTCCTGGGGCTCCTGGAAAGGGACCTGTCCGCTGCCCTGGGACTCGACTCCTAGTCCCCTCGTCACAACAGCCCGGCATGCCCGCCCGCCCGCCCGCCGTCCGCCTTTCACGCTCCATCCATCTTCCATCCTCTTTTCCCCCTTGCCCCGGGCAGGGCAGGGCCACTCCCCGTTCCACTTCACTTTCCCTCCGCAAGCAAACCTGGAGCACATCCACCGACATCATCCTGGTTTTTCCTTTTCGACGCTCCCACCTCTCAACCCGGACCTACCTTCCCTGGGCCTTGTCGCTTTTGCCCGTGACAATTGTGTATGGAACGAAGCTTCACTTTCCGCTTCCGCTTCTGCTTCTACTAACCCGGTCACACCTGTTTTTTTCCACTTCACTTCCACCAACTTCCAGTCTTCCACCTCACCCAACCAGCCCAACCAACCAAGACTGACTGACTGTTTGGTCAAGTCAACCACGGGGCGCTCTTCCCATCAAGCACGACGCCGATCCTCTACTCGGCTGACTACTGCCTACATTTTCGGGGTGCACTACGCTCAAGTTAGCACTCGTGTTACTTTCACTTTCGTCTCGCTAGGTTGGAGCCCGATCCTGTCCTGACATTCGTGGACGGCCTCTTCTGTTTCGCTCGCCCGTCACAGCTTCAAATCATCTAGGCCGCGACTCTGGGATCTCCTACCCCGGACGACTTGTTTCTTTTGTCTCCAGTGGAGGACGGATTCAATCTACCAAGCATTCTTGTCGGCCCATTCTGCCGCGTCGCTCCGTCTTCTACCCGGCCTGGAAACCCTGCAGTGGAAATCCGAGGCCGATTGCTTGCTGGAGCCCCATTTTTGCCGCCATTCACGACCCTCCGCCCCGATTTGTCCTGCCCTGCGCACACCGAGCCCAGATTTCGATTTGAGTCGAGAGCCGATGCTTCAAATCCACGGCGGGCATTCCCACGACCCAACTTCGCCGACCGCCTGACTATACGCCGCCATCACTTTCTGCCTGCAGAGAGAGTCCGTTAGACGACTTCGAGTTCCCTTGGCCTGACATCATCCAGAGGCCGCCGCCCTCTTCACCAGCGACCTCCATCTCCGCCTCCCTCCTCCGAGCTCCTGCTTCCTCCGCGTCGGATGCCGAAACCACACAATACGATTACCTAGGTCACCCGTATCTCCCACGATTCACAACCGCTTGCTGTCGCTCTACCTGACCGTTCAGTCGCTCGCATCGCCGGACCCGTGGTCGAAAACCACCGACAGACAGTTTTGTTCCCACCGCCTAGGGAACTTTGTCTCGTCACTCTTTGCAGCGCATCACCATCAGTCGATAGGGGACTGACCGCCATCGGCTTTCTGCGGCCATGGCCGCGAACATGCCGCCGAGGGCCCAGGTCGGGCAAATGATACCGCCTAAACACAGCCAAGTCACTCAGGCCGTTTTAGCTAGGTTGACGTCTCAGCCTCCGCCAGCGACCGGCTGGCAGGCTACACACATTCAGCTGCCGGAACGCGTCCAGAAGACGTCATCCCTGTATGAAGCTCGGCCATTATCTACAAAAAGTCTAGAGGCTGACATTCACTCCAGGGCTACCAATCTCAAATTAGCTGGACAAGTCGACACCTGGCCAGAGGCGGTGAATCTCGCGCTTGAGATCGAACGGCGGGCCTTTGTGCAGTCCCCGGATAAGGTGAGAAACGCCCCTCTGCATCACCAAACCATCTTGGCTAACTTGGCTGACCAACCTCAGCCGACGTACGAGAACCTACTGGGTCAGCGATTCGCACAACTTGTAGAACAGCGACAGGCTCGCGCTCCTCTCATCCAACAACAAATGCAAGCCAATGCGATGAGACAAGCTCAGATAGCCCAGCAACAGCACCAGCTTCAACAGCACCAGCTCCAGCAACGCCAACACCAGCAGCATCAGCAGCATCAGCAGCAGCAGCAGCAGCAGCAGCAGCAACAACAGCAACATCAGCAACAGCAACAGCAGCAACAACAACAGCAACATCAGCAACAGCAGCAGCAGCAAATGATGATCAACCAGATGGCCATGCAAAGGGGAATGGCGCAGCCAGGCTTTCATCCCCATCAGCATCCAGCTCAAGTTACCACAATGCCACATCAATCCCAACCGTTGCCCGTCGGTGTCCCCAATCCAGCAGTCATGCAGAGTCGTTTAGGTCAACTTGCTATGCAGATCACACAAAGCCTTCCTACCGCGCTGATGGAGTACCATGAGATTCAACGCCTCACCGAGCGGGACAGGCCGCTCATCAAGAATTTCGCCTTGAAAAAAATTGTCGCCATTCCTGAGCCCCTTAGAGACCCACTCCGGGAAAAGGTACTATCGCAACTGGCTCCCCAACATGTCCAACAGATTCGAGCATTGGCAGTGGACCCGTTGATGATCTACTTCGAACATCAAAGTTTGAATCAAGCGCGTCGGAATATGATGGCGCAGTCACGTCAAGGCATGGCAGCGCATCCTCAACAAGTTCCTCAACCTCACAACCAAGTCAATCCTACTTTAATGAATCCGCCGGGGCAGTCTCATGGTGTTACCGATGGGCAGCTCCTCCCGCCCAATCTTGAGGCAATCCGAAATGAGCAGCAAATGGGCCTGCGTGCCCAGGAAGCCGGTCAGGTTGTTGTGCCACAAAGTCAAGGTCCCGGGGCCCCCGGACGCAATGCCACCCCTGGCCCTATGATAAACCACATGCACACGGCGGCTGCTCAGCAAGGGCCAAACCAAACGCCGCGGCCTCCGCCGAATTCAGCGCCGCCCGGATTCCACCACCCACCGGTCCCGATGGAAACGTTGAACCCCGCACAGACACAGGCACAAATACCGATAAGGGGACAAGTACCGAACCGGCACCCGCAAGGGCAACCTGGAGGGGTTGGAGCACTGCCTACAACATCGCAGAGTCCCGCAATCAACAATATGGCGGCACCGATGCAACAGTCCCCCACTCCCATGGCCCAGGGGATGAGGACAACGCTGAACCCGTCATTCAACCACCACGCGAACGCAAGGCCGCCGTCAATGCAGGGTAATATTAACGCCAGCAATCCTGCGATGGCTGCGATGCTGGGTAATTTGAATCCGAACAATGGTGGTGTGCCGGGAAACTTGCCTGAAAACCAGCTCAAGGATATTATGGCCAAGTGGGAGCAGAATAGGAACACCACAGGCAACGCTCAACAGTTACCCAAGCATCCTCAAGTGTCTGGGATGCCAGCTCAACACCAGCTGATCGGCGCTGTCAACACCCTCAACCAACCGCTGAACATGGGAAGCTCTCAGCAGCCGGGTGGTGTGATGCCGCCTGGCATGCAGCCAGGCCCTGGTCAACCACAGCTGAACGGTCCGCAAAATGCACAAACTGCGGCGATGGTAGCCCTTGCCACCAACCCTCGGGCGATACAAATGGTCGACAATTGGGATATCCCCGCACATACGCTAAACGTATTACGTGGATCCGTACAACCCGCGATCCTGCCTCCAAATTTGAAGAAATGGGCTCATCTGAAGGCATGGTATCAGACAGCAGGCCTACCTCCTCATGTTCAGGACAAGGTCGCCCAGCTGCTTACTACTTTCCAACAAAACCAGATTCAGCACGTAATATTGCAAAAGCAGCAACGAGCACAGGCTGCCTCCATGGGCGGAGCTCCGCAGAATCCAAATGGGCCCGGTCCTTCACAGCAACCTAACGGGATGCCACTGATACCCCCAAAGACGAACGTTCCTCCTCATGTGCTTCAGATCGCCCCGCATGAACTAGAAATGGCCCGTAAGAAGTTTCCCGGCCACTCAGATCAGGCGCTTCAAGTTATAATACGGAAGACCAAGTATGAGAATTTTGCCAGGAAGCTGCAGGCAATGAACAATGGCGCCGGTATGGTAAACCAGAAGCCCATGGTGCAAATGCCCCCCGCAGGGTCTAACCAACCAAATACGGCCTCTTCCGGACCAGCAGCGCAAACACACGCCCAATATGCCGCACAAACCGGTATGCAGGTCCCAGGTCCATCACAGCAGCCTCCATCATTGCAGCAGCCGCAGCAGCCACAGCAAATACAAGGGCAATTGCAGGCACAATCGCAACCACCAGCGCCACCACCTGCGCACCATCATCAACAGCAACAGCAACAAGAACTACAGCAGCAACAACAACAACAACAACAACAACAACAACAACAACAACAACAACAACAACAACAACAACAACAACAACAACAACAACAACAACAACAACAACAACAGCGGCAGCAGCAACAGCAACAGCAACAACAAGATCAACAACGGCAGCAGCAGCAAGTGCAACCACCGGTCAACAACCGACAACCTGTTCCTCAGAAGCCGACGGACGGCAGTGATTCAACTTCTGCGACTCCCGCGCTGTCTGTCTCAAGGATTAGCCAGCAACCTCGAACTGGCCCGCCAAATCCATCACCGGTCGTGGCCCAAAAGAGCCTTAAACGATCACATCCGGGTGATGTGACCGATGTATCGCGCCCGAACGGCGTTCCCATGCAGCAAAGTTTGTCGCAGGCGAAGCAACGTAGCGCCGTCCGTCCAACGGTCAGTGACCGTTTCAAGAATATATGGGCAGACGAGGCAAGACAGGTGCAAAAAGAATTTGAGCAGAACCCGTTGCAGCCGGTTCACATGCCGATGGATGTGTACCAATCGGCGGTGCTCAAAATACGCGAAGTCACCCAAAAGATGAATGAGTTAACCACTATTCCGGGGGCTTTTGATCGAATGACAAACGATGAAATCTTGGTCAGAAAGCTTGCCCGTTGTGTATGTTGTCTTCTCCCCGCGAACTTCGCCAGATATTGTAAGGAATACGCTGACAAGTATACAATTTCAGAATCTGAAAATCAAAATTCAATCAGAAAAAGCGACCGGCCAGACTCGTAACCCCTTAACTATTACGGCCCAAGAGATTGATGAGATCAAGCTATTCTTCGACGGTCTTGTCAATCAATTGAAATCAGGGGCTTCACAGGCCGCAGCTCAGTCTACGGAGCAAGCAGCAGGCCAGCCTCAACTTCATCAACGCACAGGTCCATCTCCGCTATCTAATGCTGCGCCTTCGGACAAGCAAACACAGGTGCCCAAACAAGCACCGAATCGGGCCTCTAACAAGATCACGCAACCTCCGGCTGCACCGACGACAACACAACCACCGTTCGCGCTCGGGCATGGTCCTGGGATGTCTCCCGCTGGTAATCCTGTCTATCTCAATAAACCTCCCATTGGACCGACAGATTTGCAGTGGCCTCCTCGGAAGAAGGCCAAAACCGGTGGGCCTCAAACAACGTCCCCAGCGGCTCAGTCGACCGCCAGTGCCTCGCCTCAGATTCAGGCACCTTCGCCGGAAACAAAGCGGCAACAGGCCCCAGAGCCGGCGAAGCCGCAGCCGGATCCTTACCTCTGCCCTGAGATTGGCTGTGAAGGAAGTGTGGTTGGCTTCGCCTCAGCGGAATTGCGTGATATTCATTACCATGAAGAGCACGTGAAACCAAATGAGGATCCTCTCAAGTTCTTGCAGGAGAACATGGCTCTGGGTCTAGGCTTGGACGCACACGGTAACACCAAAGCGATTTCGACTGTTGCGGAGGGTGCTCCTTCAGGCGCGTCCGGTAGAGCTTTGAACAGTCCTAAGCAAGCTCAGACGCCCATGAGTAAGCAGGAATTGGCAGCGACTCCCATGGCTCGCGACGTGTCGATGAGGAGGCAAGGCAGCAGACTAGGCGCTAGAGGGCCTGACGCTGCAGGCACGCCAGGCAGTGGCAACGGGGCTCCTGCCCAGACGACAATGGCCGATGATGCGTGGGCAGCGACCGGAGTCAATCCCCAGTATCTTTCCAACTTGTTTGCGACTCTTGACCCAGCCCAAACGTCTGACTTCAGCATGTCGTTGTCAGAGACACCGAATGACACGCCAGAATCAAGTAAGACTTCGGAGCCAAGCAGCGATATATCGGACGGTGTGGGTCTTGACATCAATATGGACTGGGCCACCATGGACCCGGAAATCATGGACAACTTGAACAACGTCAGCCTTGACGGCTACGAACCACCGGCGTTTGATAGAGAGATGATGGTCAACGACGCGTATGCTAACGTGACGTTTGATGACTCGGTCATGGATTTTTCTAAGCCTTTTAAGCTTGACACGTCGCTCTATATGCTGAATACAAACTGATTGGCGCTCTGCGGAGGAGAAAAGAAGGCATCTGGGGTATTGGCGGAGAATGACAGGAGGAGAGTTGATAGATGATTGAACGCAACGTCAAGGCGCATGGTTCATGTGAAGGGTATTCTGGGGCGGCGTTTTGGGGGTTTGCGATGCGGAATGATGATATTTTGATTCTCTACTTACAATCTTGGCATTTATCGTTGGTTCGTCGCACTTTCTTCTTTGCCATTACATATTTGCGGCGCCTAATCATGGGATTTGGAACGCTTTTCCTGATATGTCTTCATACCACTGATATCACGTGCTATTTGGTGTTGGTGAAGCAAAAAAACGGATGAGGGTGAAACAGGCAGGCGGAATCACCAACGGAATCGGGGATGTCCCGTACGGCACAGCGGAGCTGCTTCTGGGAACTAGAAAGAGGCCGAGAAGGCCGATCTCTTTTTTTTTTTTTTTTTTTTTTTTTTTTTCTTTTTAATCTTCTTTCCACCTCAAAGGAATTGATACCCGTTGAAGTTTGGCATAGTCACGAACAACCTCATAGCTCCCAAACGCCGGACGTGGACCTCAGCTGGATACTGAGAGCGACGGACGAGCACTCTGTCTGGGGCTATTGAAAATAATATACACTTACTGCTGAATCCAGCTAGCCGTTTTCGAAGCGTATCAAAAAGCGCGTCTCGGTGGGGCCGAGGTTGCATCCCGTTCTCGCTTGTTCGTATGTGCCGTACATCTCTGTATCTACCTATCCATCCGAGTATCTTGTCTCGAGCTCGTTTGGTCCCCCAAGTCCCTGGCGCTTGAGTGTAGTGTACATGGATGTAGTCTAGCGGCACGATACGTTTCAGCTTGCAACCCAGGGCATCCAAGAGCACATCCTCCGAGTACACTAAACGGAATTTGCGGGGTTCCATTAATCATTTATTTGTTCGTTCCTGGAGGACTGGGAGACAGCATAAGGTAAGCGTCGACCTAGGTTGCCCTGAAGAGAGCGGCACATACAATACAGGTAGGTGGTGATCCAAGATGTTAGTGTACTTCCACTTTCCCTTACAGCAGCAGGGCACTGCATGTAGACCAGGCCCTGATCGGTGCCACCACCCGGTACACTGCGTTAACTGTACATCTCGTGCATGCATCCATCACCTGGGATTTTCCCACAAATATTTTCTAATCTTCTCTGTTCTTACTAGTAGTCAATCTCATTTCATTTTTACACATAGTATAGCTTTGGCAACATAGTTACCTGTCTGAGAAAGTCGCCTTTGATGGACATTCGCACGGCTGGGATAGGTACTGTACCGTCCAAACTGATCATTGTAATTGCCACTGCACTGTTAGTGCACACCGACTCAGGTATCACAATTGGAGCCAGTAGTACACTTGCGCTGAACTTGACAATTTTGTACTCTGGTTTGATTTGGAAACCAAAACCACGGCATCGCGTCTTGCTCTACATAACCTTCGACGCGCCTCCCCTTCCATGCCCGGGTTTTGCAGGCAACACTTCACATCAGCACCTGAAAGTGGCTGATCAGACACAAGCAGGAGGGAGCATCAATAATACTTTTTCACTAGCGGGTAGTTATGACCACCATCTCGCCGACCAAACGGCGTATCCTCGGGTCATTGAATCCCAACGCGTCACCCTGCCAGAGCTCCAAGTCTGAGTTCGAAGGGCGCATGGAAGAAGTGCAAGCAACTGAATCAACTGTTCTTCCTGCAGGGTGTGAGAACAATCGTCGTGAAGAGGAGCCGGCTAGGAAGAAGGTGTGCCTCGATCTTCGGGGAGCACAACAGCACCAGCACCAGCAGATAGGAGCTGGTAGTCATGGCAGGAGAAATCGGTCGAAATCAGCCTCTCCTCCTACCGAGGCTACTGTCTTGTTGGGCAGGTCGACTACTACCGACCTTTCACAGTCCACCGACATGAGACACGAGAGAGTTTCGTCTCTATCGGTGCTACCAGCTCTGCATCCAACCCGCGTGGCAGCCGAAGGAACGGCCCGGGCGGTTGCGGAGGTCCTGTCCGTTCCCATGGCGACCCAAATCGCTTACCCAGCCGGTCTTGTGGGCAACTTTAACAATCACAGGCAACCAAAAAGGACAAATAACCCCCGTCTTCGTTTCGTGAATCAGGCGGCCAGACAGGTACGCCCGATCTCACTCCCCATAGACATGTGGATGCGCTGACTGACACTTGATGATTGTCCAAAACGTAAAACAGAAAGCGGAAATCCTCCGTCTCCGCCTTAGCCTGGCCGCTTACAAGATTCAGACGGGCCAGACTGACGTCCCGCTTGAGCAACTGGAGATGCGTTCACTGCTACCGCTGGGGGGATACCACCACAGCCAGGGACGGCTGGCGGATGGTGGTGCCTCACCAGAAGCAGCAGTAGACAGACATCATGATGGCAGCAACAGCAACCCAGCGAACTGGAGCTTCATCAGCAATAGTAGTACCAACAGCAACAGCAATAGCCAAGGCCACGGTTACTTCCAGCGCGTGAACCACCTCCGACACGCCGCCGGAGCAGCTATCGAAGCTGTCCAAGCGAAACAGGAGCGTCGAACGGCTTGGCGGGAGAGGGAACAGTACAGGGAATGGTATGAACAGTATGGTCATCATTATCAAATTTCCACTTGGGAGAATGCCGCCGCTGAGCAGGATCATGATGGATTTTCTAGGGATCAAAGCCGACAGCGACAGCGGCGTCAGCAGCAGCAGCGCAATCTTGGAAGCGGGAGTAAATCACTGCCATCCGATCTGGGGGATCGAGTAAGTGGGCCTGGTACTACGTTTATGGGTTCAGGCACTAGTGTTATCACGACCGCGGCCATGACGACGACTACGACGACGTCCCCTCATTTTAACCGCCTGGACCTTGCGGAGCGCGCGTTGCAGGCTCATCAACGGCTTCAGTCGAGGGCGGTCACAGAAGAGCTATTGATGGACCATGAGCATGAGCATGAGCATGAGCATGATGAGATTGACTCGGAGCCAAACTCTCAACAACTTACACACCACCACCAACCCCAACAGCAGCAGCGCCATCGACATCACCTGGATAACGCCCACGAAGGGTGGGTAGTACGCCCTGCTCCAGAGAACGGTCCAGAGGTTGCCAATGATATTGCTTCAGGACCAGGGAGGAGAGACCGGAATGATGACGAAGAGGAGGAGAGCATACAATCCAGATCCAGGAGTTACCAGGTGGTGGGCCCCGGCCCGAGTTACTTCACTGAACCTGAGCTTGAACCTGAGCTACCCAGCCTGACGCCGTGCCAGTTGGATGCCGGTGAAAAGGAAGAGCAAGATGGAGAACGGAACGGGGATGGAGATGAGGCTGCCAGTGGGTTGTTGAGCTTGTCGAGGGGCTAAGGGCCGTCTAGCATCACGTAATATGGATCTGAACGGTGGCCATGGAACAGAAGGCATTATAGATCTTTGACTCTGCTGGCATAGATGTGGCAAGAAAAAGAAGAAAAAAATGTCGATTACAGGGTATGATCATGGTCGGAATTTTAAAAAGCATGTCGTAAAGGCATTCCGTTAAGGCTATATATTTTTTTGGTGTATGCAGGCGTGAGAGTCAGCATCAATGGTCTTGCACGAGATGAAATAGCATACCTACATCTGTGTATTACTGGTCTAGTCTAGGCAACCGGACCTAGCGAATTTACACTTGCTCACTCGAAATTCTCTGCCTTGCTTAATCAGGCAGGATTGGATGGACTTTACCGAGACCATGGGTCGCACCGACAAGCTGATCCATCCCCTCTCCCACGTGGCAGCCACACCTTATTTTGTACCATTTGTAATCCGTAATTGGTTCAGCATTTACTCGCTGCGTGCAAACAGCAAGGTCATGGCTACATACGTACAGCACAAGCCCGAGACATCATTGTTTGGTTCGTACATTCCTATCCGCTTGGGATCCAATTCAAGCAAAGAGAAGAAGGTTGATCGTGGAACTGATTCCAAAGACAAGTAAGATACATGCAACTAGGGACAAAAGAAGAGTGCAACTAACAAGAGAGCTCCTGGAGCTGGGAGTGATAAAGCTGTTTGCAAGATGTTCTAGAGGGAAAAGTTAAAAGGGAACAAGAACAGGACACGAACTACTACTACTGGAAAGGCGTAACGCAGAATAGGGTGAATAGACAAATAAAAATAAAAAAGAAAGAAAGAAAGCCAGAAAAAGGAAGTCCAAAAAAGAAAAGAAAAAAAGTAAGGTCATTTTAGCTGCAACTCGTTTCGATCGAGTGACCTCCGGGTTATGAGCCCGGCGCGCTTCCGCTGCGCCATGCAGCTTTTCCAACTGTTGAGATTTTTTGAGCCGTGAGAAACCTATATTACCATGTAACTGCACAGCCGTCAACAAACATATCAATGCCAGTGTCGTGATTGAAAGTTGCTATTGTCTCAAAAGCGAATGCTTTGGACGGATGCAGCGGTCCAGTCAAACCTTGGTTGCGACATAACTCACTGGCTTAGGTACTCAAGGGTATATAGGGCAAATGGAGACGCTTCCTTGTTTGAAAAAATCTGCGATGAGAATACTACTACTCTACTTGTCAAGCGGTCGTCGACCAAGCGACTTTGATTGCATGGTAGCTTCATGGCAAACTCCAGATACTTTGTTCAAGCTGAGAGCTCCCGGATCTCCCTTCATTTGTTTTCCTTATTAAGTTATCCATAAAAAGCGTCCTCTCTCGCCCATAATTGTATTGTTCTGTGGTAACAGCTCCCTTTGATGCGCAAGCCGCTTCGCTAAGGGCTGACTGACAAAACAGGTTTCCAGAATATCCAAACAACGCCGATGCTAATGAACAGGGTGGTATAATGGTATCAAAAGTGTGTGTGCGAAAAGGGGTTGAAAGAAGAAGAAAAAAGAGGCAACTTCCAGCAATGCATCATTGTGGGGCGTATGGATGTACTCGACAAGAGCCATCAGTCACATCGACACTCCTCCAACATGCCCCGCGCGCAATCAGCGAGGAGCTTGAGATAGCTCCGTGCAGAAGAATAAGCAGAAAGGAGGCATGCGAAGGTATGATCACTAGGCGGGGAGAGCTTCATCGCCAGATCCAGGCGGAAGTCACTCATAAGACAGTTACAGCTGGTGGTTGTTGCGGAGGTTCGACAGGCTCAACTTGTATGGCCCCGTCAGTCCCGCGAGAGGCACCCGGTGTAGGTGGTGCAGGGGCAATCTCGGGATCCGGTATTTGAATATCCAGCTACCGTCCTCAAGTTAGCATACGGTCACCGCAGGTAAAGAATACGGTTTAGGAAAAGACGTACTGTCATGTAACCGGTCCTCTTCAGTGGCACGATCTTGGGGGGGATCGTGCCATCTTCACTACCCACCGTCTTCTCCATCTCTTTGTTCCACTGTTCAATCCAATTTTCGAGCCTTTGCAACCGTGCCTTTACACCGGTAAACCCAAAGTCTTCCCATAGCCAGCCTGTTGCAAGACCCAGAATGCCGTCCAAAATGTTGCGCCAGTTGTATGGACTAAATATCGGCACAAGCTCGGAGTTCAGCTTTTGGATCACACGCCGGAACTCTTGCTCTGATAACCCTGCCGGCTCGAGGATTTCGGGGTACAGGTTTGAGAACGTAGGAGCCAGATCACCCTCCAGTAGCCAATCCCGACGGACTCGGATAATTCGCGTATTGATGTATTCAGGAGAATCCAGGGGGACGTGCGGGTTGAGGTGCGGGTAGCAAGCATGCTGAGGTCCCCATTCGTCGCCAGCGTCTGGTTGCTGGTCAGGATCCCCCAAAATATCAGAGTCATCTGATGAAATGGCAGAACCAATGCCGGATATCCGTGATCCTATTGACTGCCGGGCGTCCATCATATCCGGTCCTCGTTCCAAGTCGGGAGAAAATCCGGCCCCATCTCTCTCCTCCTGCTTGGTTTCCGTTGGAGCCATGTCTTCTTTCTCTTTCCCTTTGTCCAAACCTTTCTTCCCGTGATCGAAGCTCAGCCCAACCGGCACCCGACTCTTGGTGCTTGATATACTTTGACCCCGAGTCCCTCGTCCAGACGCGCTCGATTCCGGGATTTCTTCAATAGCGCGGATGCGAGAGGGTCCTGCGTCTGTCTCCTCCACTCGTTCAATGGGCGAAGGTGGTATGCTAGCTCGTTTCCCTTCGAGGGAATGTCGAAGTGTGCGCGGCAGAGGGGAACGCTGCCCACTGCCTGTACTACGCTCAAGTTGCAGACTGGCTCGAGCACTGATGACTGAATGCCGTGGCTGTTGTTGGTTCTCGGGTACGGTTAACAATGGCTGATCGCCGGCGGCGGTAGCTGTTGGATATGACGGATCGAAATCGAGGTGGGGCGAGGGCAGCGAGAGAGGGATCGCCGGCGGCGGAGGCGATGACTGGCGTCTCCTCCGAGTTGCTGCAGCAGGAGCAGGTGGAAGCCTCGGGGTGGAATTGGTCGGATTCCAAAGACGAGCAGGGGATTGGCGATGAGGAGAATGGAACTGGGCGTACTGGCGGTGGAGGGGAGAGCTGGATGTCGCAACTGCGCCGCGGGTTCGAAAGGGTGATTGCAAGAGCAACACTGGAGTATTATCGGGTGCCCTGCGCGGCGAGCGGCCAAAGCCGGGCGCGAGCGCGGGAGAAAGCGCTGCGGGGGGTGGAGGGGAAGGAGTCGAGGTGTGTGCGCCCGGATAGTTGGGTTGTAGCGACGGAGACGGCAGTTGAGGATTATTGGCGGTTAAGGGGTCTGGAGCATGCGGCGATGAATGGTATGTTGTAGATGGCGGTTCGATGGCGGTCGAATCTACGGCGGCTGCTTCAGGCAACGAGTAGAGGTGGGCTGGTGGTGCCGTTGGTGAAGCCGTTGGAGCGAGCAATCAGTGGCGGCCGCAGAAACGGCCCCCTCGACAACGTGGAAATTCCGTCTTGCGCTTGGTGGCCGGGTCCGTGTTGGTCGTCTGCAGCTCTTCGCACTCAGGGGATCCCGACTTGTGATTTGTTGCTTCCTTGTCAAGCCGCCCGAGTCCTGAAGTGTAAAAGCTCCGGCACCGACCCAGGTCGAAACCTCAAGCTTGACCACGATCAACCCTGTACGCAGACAGCTGGACTGCTCAAGCCCCGTCGTCGTCGACAGGTCAGCCGTCTTCGTTGAGGTCCACCGGTTCCTCCTGGCTCGCGATCGAGTTGTTGGCTTGCTCCCCTTATCTCGATTAATCTGACGCCAACAACGGCGGCAGCAGTCGCGGCAGAATTGACACTGGACGATCGGCGTGGAAGGCAACCTGTATAGCCACAAACTTGACACTTTCTCTCTTTCCCGTAGCCCCGAGGACAGCGCAGGGCGGCAAGGACAATGTCGGACAATTGCCAGTTTGTCGGTTGACAATAATTGCGAGTTTCCAGCGATATGCAGGGCGCGGCGCTTGGGGTGCTCTGACTGGCTCCTTTCTCTCGACTGCACGAGTGGGTGTGGAGGCGGTTGATTCCACCTTGACCCAGGGCCGCTCATCAAGCAAGCAGCCCAGCCGACCCAGGTCTTGTCAGCTGGCGGCAACCGACAATCAAATACCACCACCGTCTTGCTTGGGTCTTCGACGAACCTGCCCTGGATGTACCTAGCAAAGCGACTTGAATCACTCGGCGGATGTGGTTGAAAATCGAAACGGGGTTTGAGGCGATTATCGACAATTCTGATTCTTCATTTGCAATCTGTACAACATCAACGCATGCCGTAGCGAACGCCAAATAGAAAGCTGCTTGATCGAGGTATGGTTGGGTGGTCAGATTGGTCCTTCGTGGGCGCTGAGGAGAAAGCTGATGTTCCAAGTATTTGAAGTTTTTATTCTGCCACCCCTTTTCAATGGTAACCATCAAGCAAAGCTTGGCCCTTACTCCTTCGGCCGTAGGCGGTAGATGATCTCTCAGCATTTCCAGAATCTCCGCGTTCCTGGCAAGCTCACTGGTCAGGGGTATCAACCACCTTCATACCGAGAATGTTACCCAACATGACCGTTGAAAAGCCTCAGCCAGCTCTTGTGCGACGCCCATGACCAGCTGGTGGAATTTGTCTGAATGTCATTTTCCCACTACTTCGGTATGCCCGAACATAGCATGTCTACACATTGTAATGCGCCATGCCGTGCGACGTCCTGATGGCATTACAATGCGATAATAGTTTGCTTGTTAGTTTGGTTCTTCGACCATGGGTTGAACAGGGGAGTTTTGGGGCTTCCATTACCCTTTCAAAAGAGGAACCGTCCTCCTTTCGTAACGATATGGGACAACAACATCAACAAGGGTCCAGAACGCTACAGAAGCCTCTTACGGATGTCCTCTTAGCCTCTCTCCATATCCTTGAAGGCCTTTGTAGTGTAAAGACTGGATGATATCAGCCTCACGGCCTTCACCCAATCGAAGTGGATCCAGTAAAGCTTTGGCTCGTTGGTACCAGACTCTCTATCAAATCAGGGCTGGATTGTACGGATTCGATCTCCGATGGCCGTTACAGATGCATGACACTGAATACCGGATGAACTCATAATCGATCCCGATTCGGTGTGGTGCTCGGACGCTGCAAGTCCAAGCATGAACACCTAAGGGTTATGCGTTTGACCAACACATGGGAAAGGCTATAGCGCAAAGAAGGTACACAATTCAAGCAAGCGTTCACGCAATTTTATCTGCAGGTACATATACCGGCGGTGTGTTGTAGTGTACCAAAGCGTACTATGCTTGAGCAACCTTTGACCTGGCTAGCAGGGTTAATTACAACCTCTTGTTGCCGTGGGCTCGTTCTTCACATGGATGTTTCCCCAAGAGAGGCATCGATTCTCCATATCTACACCTATTCCTTACAGCCTTTCATGTTCTCCTGTCGGCAAGCAAGCAAGCGGAGCTTCCACATGGGCGCGCATGTCCGTCCTGCATTAGGGCCAAAAGCCCACGTGCAAAAAGTCCATTGCAAGAGGGACATCGACTGGATTGTGCTTTATTTGGTTTTCACTTCAACCCCAAATGCTCAACGGCTGTGTGCCTCTCACCACAAATACTCCACAGGAGAGGAGCATCTCTTCAATGTCGACTAATTCATTTTACCATGGTGGATGAAAGGAGTTCCGATGCGGCCTTTTCCGTCCGAGACCTTTGAATGTGCCATTTGCGTCCAGAGGATTTTTTTTTTTTAAAAAAAAAAAAAAAAAAAAAAAAAAGACAAAATTCCCAGCCGACGCTGATGCAGGGCCTCATTTTACCTAGCCAATGAAACCAATCATTATGGCTATTTGCAGCAAATATTCCGAGCTCTTCCGCAAGCGAGGCCGGGAACCTACTACCTTATCTGGAGACCCAAGCGGGGTTGAGAATCAGATGTCAGAAAGTTGCTCGTCGTCGCTAACAGCCATGTGTAGGTGAGTCGATGAGCATGACTGTTAGCACATCGAGGTTTCATTCTTGATACCCAATGCCACCACCTCTGAAGGTGCCACTGCCAATGGCACAATGCAGTGAAACACCAACGTGGAGGGGAGCTGCACGCAATCCAAAGCTCGAACGAGCCAAGCCCAGGGCGGCTAGGGCCATGACTTATAAACCTACCACTTCCTCTTCTTCTCCACTTGGTAGCAAGTCTCTGTCTCTCGGCTTCCCAAACCCTCCGGAGATCTCTTCCAGGCCGTGCGTTTCTTTCAGTTAAGTACGCGTTGCAGCAACTTAACATCAAGTCCGTCGCCACCATTCACGCTACTGTGCGGATTGCGGGATCGATTGCCTGGATGGCAGCTCGCTGTGGGCTCCAAAAGAAGCTGAATGAATGACGGACGTGCAGTCATCTGGCATCCGACAGCGACGGGACGAACCCATCTTCCCCGCAACTCCAATTGGTTTAGTTGCAGACTACGTCACAGTGTCCCGCCTTGCACCTACTTACTCACCCGTCCTTGCTTTGCAACATCGCTTCCCTTCGTTGTGAGGGCCGCACCATCCATACAACTTAACAACACCCGGCACCCTTCTCTTGCCCTAGGATAGTCACTCACCATCTGTCAAACACGTCTCCTGTTATTGTCAAAATCTGCGGGCAATCCCTGGGCTCTGGTCGCGGCGAAAATCAAAACACCACTCAGCTGCACATATACGGTGCATTGCGCTCTCGCTCAAAGGTGCTAAAGTACAGCCACGACGCATTCGCTTCGCTGTTTCTGCCCGAGGAGTCAATGACAGACGCAACAACGCCTGGACTCCATGACAGAAGCGCCACCAAAACCACATCCGATTCACCTCAAGGCCAAAGCTCCAAACATGGCCACAGTAACTTCTATAGAGACCGAGGACACTCCCGCCATGTCGCCGTCCACTCTCGATAGTCGTCCGGTCCGCCGGGCCGCAACCATCGGCGAAGGGTCCCAGCCAGCCCAACTTCGCCGCCGCCTCGTGAATTCTCAATCCACCTTAGGGACCTCGTTTGGAGAGTTCAGGCGACGCAGCTCAACCTTCTCGGACTACAGTCTAGATGCCGCAAGAAGGAATCTTCATCATGAGATTTTGAACCCGGCGGCCAGCTTCGATTCCGATGAGCATGGAGCTTCAGAATCCTCCTTGATGCCTTTGGCATTTGCGCTGCTGCCAGCCGTTGCAGGCATGTTCCACAACAAGGGGAGCGACTTCATTACTGATATCATCCTAATTGTTCTCGCCGCTATCTTTCTCCATTGGTCTCTCACAGTTCCGTGGTACGTTTTGGTGTCTCATATGATGGTCTGCTCTTTCAACTTACACGGTAGCACAGGAACATGTACAAGTCGGCCCAGCAGGTGCGCTTAGAAAACGAGCAAATCGTCGAATCAGCCCTCGACGAAGAAGATGGAACGTCACCCACAGTAACAGCTATCCAAACACCATCCGTGGAGGTCGAAGAACCACGTACACCGATTGAAAGCAAGCACACTACATCTACGAGCGAGGAAAACACTAAACTAGATAGTCCTGACATACCTATCGTCCCTCAACAGGAACCCCACAGCCCTCGCCACACCCGCCGCGTTCACAAAGCCCTTGGCGAGCTTTACAAAATCGAATCGCTCGCTCTGGTACTTTGTTTTGTCTCTCCGTTGATGATGGCCTATTTACTGCAGATCATGCGCAACCAGTTCAAGTCAGAGGGCGGGCTCGTCTCTGACTTTTCCCTAACGCTTTACATTTTTGCAGCCGAAGTCCGGCCTTTTTCGCACCTCATCAAGCTCATTCAAGCGCGCACGCTACATCTCCAGCGCATCGTCCACAAAAACCCATATTCCGAGTCGGCCATAACTCCGACCAAGTTGCAGGATATTCTGGAGCGGCTGGGCGAGCTGGAACAACGTGCTACGGGCTTAAAGCCATCGAATGGGTCGGCAAACAACCTTGACAACAACGGACAAAACGATGGCTTGGAAGGAGGCCAGGACCAGCAGAACATGAACCCCAAAGTCCGCGATGGGATGGTGCGTGAAGTCCGCAATACGATTCAGCCCGATCTGGACGCGCTCAACCGTGCAGTCAGACGCTATGAGAAAAAGGCTACTGTTCTGGCTTACCAGACAGAGGCAAGGTTGGGCGCGCTGGATGGCAGACTAAACGATGCTATTGCGCTGGCAGCCGCGGCGGCCAAGGCTGGAGGCACTGGTGCCAGACCGCACGGGAACAACAGCCGCGCAACTGGTGCTACGGGCGCCAATAGCGGGTTGAGTGTGTTCGGCCTGCTTGCAAAGGCGCTGGATACGATTGTCTGGGCGGCGGCCATGCCGTTCCAGGCATTGTTGGGTCTTGTTGTTTTGTTCCCGCTGAGGGCGGTGGCAGGCTTTCTGAAGGGGGTAACTGGAGGAAGCAGTAGTAGAAGCCGGGTTGCCGCTGGTAAGGTTAGTGGCACCGGTATTATGGGTGACGCGAGGAAAGGGATCAATGGGAATGGATTTGCGACTGGACCTGGGAATTCGAACGGATTCCCTCCATACGTCGGCGGGGCCGCTGAATATGGCTTTTCAGCGAGTGGTAGGCGAATGACATCGGGGAGTGGGAGCGGGGCGCGGTATTCAAGGAGATGAGTGAAGACTGACTGTAATGAAGGGATGAGAAACAACCATGTCGGGCGGCTGGTTCAATAACCATGGCTCTTTTGGCATGGGCGCTACCTACGCTTTTCCTGTTGTTATAAAGTATATATTCTTGTGTTTTCATTTGTCATAGTTGTCATAGCCTGTTTGGTGAGGCGCCAGAAAGCGTAGAGCATTGGGCGAGATACCAACACAACGAAACCTCAAAAAGCTACATTATCACTACAAAATAGACGATACCTTTGACATTTCTTACTATCTTATCTTGTTGCGGTACCCTGGCTCTCTTGCCTTGCGCCGACAACTCTTCCCGCGGCCACGCCATTCCATGATATGTACCTTGACTGACGGCTTCGGGATACGAATCGCCTCACCGTCGTGAACCGGAATAACCAGTCCATGCTTAAGCATACCATGACCGATGAGGAAGGTGAGCTTCAAGAAACCGTCCTCAGTGTCTTAGAACGTGGACGGCAGTCCGGCAGTACATACGTGGTAGGTTAGTTAGCACCATCGACCCGCCCTATCTATGTGGCTTCGAGTCATCCATCCAACCCACAATCCATACCGAGCTGTCGGGGTCGGTGATTTCAGCAGCTGATCCAAGATCAAAGTTACGCCAAACGGGTGGTTGCAGACATATTACCGGGTTGCGGGGTATCAAGATCGGTAGATGTTGCCGAAGGGAGGTTGGGATACATTGAAATCGAAGTGAGGGGGGAGGGCTTGAGACTAAGGCACGAGGGATCGATAAGCTAAGATGGGAGATAATATATTGAAGCTGTCCTGAAGGTGAAGAAAGTAAGCGGGAGTGGTAAGATCAAGAGAGTGTAGAGAGGCGCTGAGTTCTGTTTGAGACATGAAGTGCCTGTATGCGTGATGATGCGTCCAGCCTTTTCGCTTTTTTTTTTTTTTTTTTTTTTTTTTCTTGATTGAAAGCTGTTCTTAAATTTGGAAATGGGAGGTGCCTGGGAGGCGGGTGCTCATGAAGAAGGGAGGTTTGGTGATTGAGGTATGTTGACTGGTGGTGATGAGAGAAAGAGCAAGAAATACATCGGATGACCTATCGTTTGAAGTTGATCGGGACGGGATGAAGACGAAAGATGGGGCGAGGCTGAAAAGGCCCGCCCCGAGCCTCCATCATTGGGATGACCTAGGCCCCCCTCCCCCCACGACGAGCCGACCCAGTTAGGCTGCCCTAACAGGGTGGTACTGTGTATGTAAAAGGCCTCTGGCTTAAATGGTGGATCCATCAAGGATTGTAGCTCCAGCCCAAACACAAGTGCAACCTTGAAGCTAAGAGCTAAAACCTTATCTGGGTCAACGATGAAATGTGTGACATCACCCAAAAGCAAGCCGACATGGTGGCATTACTAGTGCGAAGAGCCGCTATGTATGTAATCGGGGAGCTTACCGTTTACCTGTTTTCCCTCTCCCGCCCGATAGATTTTCATTCTGGGGGTTGGAGGGAGAATGGAGGGATAAGTGGCCGGAGTCGTCACGGCCGGAGGGGGGGTCCGTTCGCGTTCTCGCCGTGTCGCCAATGTCCCCCATCCCGTCTCCAAACAACAGTTCCAGCCTTTCTTGGGGTTGCTTGCTGGCACCATGGTAACCAATGGATCTCCGAAGCCAAGATGCATTGATGTTCCCACATCAGGTTTCGAGCACGCATCCAAGGAACCTAGAAAGGTACATTGCAGTGGGGACGGAGGCAGAAGCAAAAGCAGGTCCAGAAGGCTGCGGCTGCATCTTCCTTCGCAGTCGGGACTATCCACCACCACGTCGGCGCCGACTTTCTTACCTGTACTATGATGTCCCAGCCTCCTGAGATTTGGACAATGGAAAGTGCGTTCGTCGAAGCATCATGAACAAACGAACAACGGGAAAGGAGATCGTCACAGAAGGCTCGGACCACACGGTCGGCGGATGTGAAACTGGCAATCTGCAGGAAGGCTGGACGGGCTCGAACATTCAGTTGCAGTGCATCGATATGTCCCCGGCATGCCGTCGAAACCAACCTCAGCTGCAGCAGTTTCCAATATGCAGTGTCGGGTGTTATGCACCTTGAGAGATGCTGCAGAATGGATACGCAGCCCTCCTCCAAGATTAGTCGGCCGGCTTTTAGCTGGCAGTCTGTTTCGGTAGTCGGGACGCTTGACTGGCCTCACTGGACACTGGCATCCACCCCACGGCGGAGAAGCGAGAGAGAGACACCCGGACACCATGCCCTGCGGCGCTGCGGCGCTTCCTAGAGCAGGAATTCCGTACTCTTGGCAAGCAGGAATTGGATCTTGATGCCTCGATTTCCATCCACCCTTTTTCCTGTCCTGGAAGACATGGCAGCATGGATCCCAGAAAAGGCACAGCACCCACCAGGGTAGATCCTGGACATCCTCAACGCCATGTCACCATACGTCCCCTCCCCTCCCTTCCTACCCAACCTCTACCTAGCTGGCCCGCTCTCCCGGAGACAATAGAGCTTCCAATACCTATGAGACGACAAGCCACCGTCACGTTTTGCTTCCATTCGTGGCCTACCCATTGCCTCTGTCTGATGGTGAAGGCCCGACATGGAGACGCCACCGAAAAGGTCGGCCTCGACGTTGTGCCTCTTCTCCAGGATATATAGCTCTTCTTATACCTGCCTCACCAGTACTCTCCTTCAAAGAGCCTCACAGGACGGGGGAGAGAAAAAAGTCGTGTTCCTGACTGTACCCATGTCATTACATGTTATCTAAAACCGGTATACCTCTGCCTTCACTATGATCTCGATCCAGATTTTAATCGTTTGATCGGCCCTGTGCAACCCCCTCCGATATCTCCCAGGCCAGTATCCTCCATCTGCTTGCGGTTATCCGGTTCTGGTGTTTCTTCCACAGTACTATATCTGGTCTTGTTCTTGCCCATTGTTGCTTCGCTTGGCTTTCATCCACTGATAAATCAGTCATGCCATTGGGTCGGATGGGATAGACTACTACCTATGGGTGTCCGCAGGCTACATTACTACTCACTTGTCAAAGACTCGAGCCGTCTCGGTGCAGTGCCGTCGACGGAGGCAGCGAAATGAGGATTTCCATCTCGGTTAATATGAGGCACTTGCTGTGCCTCTACCTCTTCTTCACTCTCACATCAGGATGGTTGAGCAGACCAGAGAGAAGACAACAGTCAGAGATATCAACTACAGTCTCCCCAACTCAGGTCCCTACCAATACCATCGAAAACACCATACGCACGCCAGCATCAACATCAGTGGTTCAAAGTTCATCCAAGGGTTCTATACGCGTTACTGTATCTACCTCTGTACCTACAACGACGAACCCTACTGTCTCTACCGCTACCGGGACTACCAATGGTTCTTCCGTCTTTGAAGGTATGTACATGATTAAGTAGGTGTCCTAGATGTCAGACGAGGCAGTAGCTTACCGACTTTCAGTTACAATACCCAAAGGTCAACTTCCCATCCAGCCACGGATCACTCCTGGCTGGGCAGTTTCCGGCGCCATACTCATCCTAACAGGTATCGTCTGCGGTATGGTCGGCATCAAGAAAAAATGGCTCCACACATTCCTTACCACCGGCTTCCTCGTCAGCTTAGGAACCACTGTTTTGATCCTCTACGTGACTGATCCGCCAGTCAGTGACGCGGTCCAAGGAGCCTATGTCGTGGCTGCGGTCTGTACTGGCCTGATCGTTGGCGGCGTAGCCATCATATTCCAGGACTTGGCCCAAGGTCTAGCCTGCCTGCTCGCCGGCTTTTGCTTCAGTATGTGGTTGCTTACTCTTGGGCCCGGAGGTCTAATTCACCACAAGGGCGGTAAAGTGGCGTTCATTGTTCTGTTATCCTTGGCCTGGTTTTGTTTATACTTTACTCGATGGACGCGCACCTACAGCCTCGTTGCCGCCATCTCCTTTTCGGGTGCTACTGCTGCGGTTCTGGGGATCGATTGCTTTTCACGTGCTGGTTTAAAGGAATTTTGGGCATACATCTGGGACCTAAACGGGGACATCTTTCCCCTCGGCACAGTCACGTACCCGTTAACCCGCGGTATTTGCGCCGAAATAGCAGCTATCATGGTAATCTTTGTTGCCTGGATTGTCTCGCAGCTCAAACTCTGGTGTTTGGTTAGGAATCGAGGAGAATCGAAACCCGTGGATCACGAAAGAAACCTGGAAGCAGAAAGAAATTTGGAAGCAGAAGACGAAAAGACGGCATGCCAGCTGGAAGAAGCGAGAGCTCGCGACCTCCGAGAGTGGGAACGGAAGTATGGAGATGGAGAAATCAGACAGGTGTCTTCAGCGGAAGATTCGGATCTCGGTCATACGGACAGCGAAAATGGAATGCTGCGTCACAGTCAACGCATCATACCGGCAGCTACAACGTCCCGCTCCCGGTCAACCACAGGAATGGACTCGAATATCAGCAATCTTGGGTATGCAGCCAGAGCCATGACCCCTTTATCCCCGGCGCAGGCTACCGCGGCTGCAATGGCTTGCTTCCCAACTCGCAACCTTAACGGAGCTTCAGATGACAGGGTCCCGAGTGAGTGCCGTACCGATACTGGAAGTCCGACAAGTGACGAAGAGAATACGGATTTCAGGGTAAATGATGGGCGAAAAGTGGTGTCATCGGTTATGCCGTCCTCCACACCACGCCCCCAATCTCCATCAGATACATATCCAAGCGCCGAGCCACTGCCTCTCGAGCGGGTAGAGAGACAAGATGGCATTGGTGGGCTACATGTCCCCGTTGAGGACGATGGGGGGAATTGGCTTGGACAAACCGACCAGCACCGGTCTACCACGGTGATCAGAAGACTTTCGAACGGCTCGGCTAAGGCTTTTCGAAACCTGTCACCAAAACCTGTACATCGCGAAGCTGAAAGAAATCAACAGACAGGTGATAGGCGTGAAGGAGGGGTCGCGGCGATTTGGAGGATACGAAACGACACGGATTCTGTCGCGGTAAACTTGGATGATTTGGGTTCTGTCAGCAATGGTGAAAGCATTGAGGACGACCAGATGGACAAGGGTAAGGTTTCTAGCATTGAGACCCAAAGCACTGAAGACACAAGCAAACAGACCGAAGCGTCTGTCAAACCAACTGAGGAAATGGCAGACAAGCTATCGTCTGAGGGTCACAGTGATCAGCCAGATCACTCACAAGTCCAACAAGGATCAGACATTCCATCAACAAGCAGAGGATATGGCCTAATGTTCGATGAGCCATATGAGTTCCAGAGAGAGAAGGAAAAGCCTCAACTGAGTCCAGTGGATGTACATGCGCTCATGGGAGGGTCAGAGATGAGATCGAGTGGGTCGCCAAAGTCGGATGAGCCCTCAGGCAGCAGCCTCCTTAAGGAAAATCTTGCACAGGAACTTTCACCGATTGCTTTGTACCACCGAACAAAAGAATGGGCTACGCACTTGGATGCTGCAGATACCCCTGAGGAGCCGGTGGCGCCTCAACCTATCGACGGATCGAAGAAGACAAACTCGGATCTCCCAGCTGAAAAGCCAGTACCTGTGGATCTCAGCGGTCTCCAACAGACAGCAACGAATGCTAGCTTACCTCGAGCGGTCCCCAGAACAACGAGCTTGGTAACAGACTACCTTGCTCGACAACGAGCTATACATCGGAGCAGCTCCGGGCCTGTGTTGCAAAGATATCCGGAGGACACATATCATGCTTCAGACTCTACTCCAGAGCCGGGACGCGTGGCAACAACTAGGGCCTTTCCTTACCGGTCTGCTTCCGAATCCTTCAAAGGACTAACATCAAGACTGTACACTGAAACAATCACTGAGGAGGGAGGTGCTCAAAGCCATCAACGTGCTTCGCGACAGCTACCGGGCAGTGAGCGCCAAATATCACGCTCTGTTTCTCTGGGAGTATCAGCGGTTCCCTCTGCGGTTGACTCATGTGGTCTTGCTCAAACCCCACGAGCATCTCAACACCAGACACCATCAACATTGATGGATACACGCAAGGCAGTTCTACGCAACAAGTCCCAGGGACATCCTTTCAACGCCCCGGCAGTGGAGGTCCTCCATGACAGAGCTCCTGCCGTGAAACTGCACTTGGTGCAGGATGGCAGTGACAGTCCTCCGATTGATATCGACGATATCCCCCTATCTCAACGCCGCAAAATCATCCGAGAAAGTAGTTTAACATCTGAATCCAAGAACAGAAGATCACGAGATAGGTCCCGAGATCCGAACCCGAAATCAAGCCCGAAGGTTAATAACCTATCTTTGGGTCCTTCGACATCCGATGCCGTCCGCCAAGCGAAACTCGCCAACTTCCGCGACAGTGTCGCCGCTGACTTGCGGGCCTCGTTGAGTCGCAATGCATCGAATAACAATAACATCACCACTGCAAGAATAACCTCATCAATATCACCACTGCAACCACCAGCCACCGTCTACGATCCTTATTCCGTTGATCATCAATTCAGCGTCACCACGCAAATACAGACACAAGAACAAATTCATTTGGGACTAGGCCGGAGAACATCAACGCAACGAAACACCTACGGGTATGGACAACAACCGCAGCAGCAACAGGATCCAACATCAACAGGGGTAGCAGTAGAGACACAGGAAAGACGCAGTAGCGGACAGACACAGTTACAAGTAGCACGAGCGCATCGAGCGCATCGAGCGCATAGGGACGCGATGAGGAGGTTGCAGGCTAGTACTAAGACGGAATGATTATGTTTGGTTTATTAACGCAGGTCGTGGGGGTAATGATAACGAGGAGTGTCCGGTGCTCAGAAAAGAGAGGGGGGGGGGGCTGAAATCGAACGACATGCAAAACATCTGGGGAAGAAAGATAAACAGGCTAACAAGACATTACAAAACTGTGGTTTTCAGCAGATCTACTTCATTCATGTATATACATATTATTACTGCCCTTGGAGAAATGGGGAAAAAGGAGGAGGGCTTAGTTTGGTGACTTGATCGGAAGTCGGAGTTCGGGGGAAGGAAGTTCAGGACATGCGGCATGCACGGTCATCTTAAAAAATGGTTGTTGGCGCTCGAAACAATTTCATTCATCGTTGTCAAAATTAAACAGCTCTCGATATCTTTGGCGTCTTCGATTACACCTGCTAATGTCCGTCGAGACCATACGGCCTAACTGATGTGAATAGATGGAAAGCACTCCGCTTCCAACATAAAGTGGTACGTACCTAATGTGTCGCCGCTCTGAAGAAGGCCGTTATTGCGCACCATTACATAGGTATGATTGCGACTACTAACTAGTTTGTGCAGAAATGGGTTTTTAAATTGTCAACACCAAAGTCCTAACAGAATTGTCAATTTTGTCCGCATTATCTCTTTTGACCTCGATCTATTGCACCTCGCCTAGCAGTGGATGACTAATAATGGCAGGCGTTTCATGCATGACTTCGCGGCAGCAATATAGGAATTGGTCAAGCGTTCCATTGGTAACTGGGAATTGGACCGGTAGCTCAGGGGTAGAGCGTTCGGCTGCAGTCCGAACGGTCACGCGTTCAAATCGCGTTCAGTCCTCAATCCTCCCAGTTGCTTTTTTTTTTTCCGTTGTTTTAATTTTGGGCAGCTCCTTCACTTTAAATCGCCCTCGTATTCTGCTTCGTTCTCTTCTTTTGCCTCGGGATCATTTTTGCTAGTCTGGGTAAGAAGAAGGAGAAGACCCAGATACCGATGGTAGTAAATAGATACAAACGGATGGTATACGCGTGAACTTCCAATTATGTGTCAATAGAATTGAGGTTAACATCCAGGTGCATGCTCTTTACTCGTAGCACCAGACAGATTTTTGAGCATTAGCAAAAGAAGTCCAGTCAAGGTTCTACCAACTACACAACATGACGTTTTTCTTAGACAGTTGTGCAGAACATATTAAATTCAGAAAATTCACTGACATTATTTTTTTCGTCTCGAATGCCATCCAAGTCATAACATCGTTACAGCCAAATACCATGACCGCTCCGGGGCTTGCGTGCTGAACCCCTCCAAAAAAGGCCCATAGCCAGTATATACAAGAACCCCCCCCCC
>NW_009799101.1:2504956-2514541 GCF_000213175.1 Neurospora tetrasperma FGSC 2508
CCCCCCCCCCCCCCCCTCTCTTCTCCAAAAAAAAAAAAAAAAAAAAAAAAAAAAAAAAAAAAATAAAAAAAAAAACTCCTGCCTCCCCATAATACAAGCCTGCACCAAGTGATTGATTCAAATTTCCCTTCGTCGCTTAGTTAGGAATGGCTCCCGTCTTAGCCCACACCCGAAGTTCGTTCTTCTTGATCTTGCCCGTGCTAGTCTTGGGCAATTCCTTGACAATTTCAACCTCCCTCGGCACCATGAACTTGCTGATGCTGCTGTTATGCTTGGCCCAGTCGATGACGTCCTGGCCTGTCAAGCTGGTCTCGCGACCTTCCTTCAGGGTGATATAGGCCTTGGGCCGCTCGCCCCAGTGGGAGTCGGGAACGGCAACGACGCCGGCCTCGAGAATGTCGGGGTGCTCAGCGAGCATGGACTCAAGAGCTACGGAGGAGATGTTCTCGCCGCCTGTTGATTCAAAGATTAGTTCAAATTTTTTTTCCTTCTTATTTCTTTTCTCTCTTTTCTTTCTTAAGAGAAGACGGGGTAAGAAAAGGGGTCAGAAAACTAGGTTACTTACCAGAGATGATAATATCCTTTGCGCGATCCTGAATATGAATACTTCCATCGGGATGCCAAACAGCCAAGTCGCCCGTGTGTAGCATGCCACCTGCAAACAGCTTTCTCGTCGCTTCGGGGTCCTTGTAGTAGCCTTTGCAGCAGATGTTGCCAGTGAAAATAATCTCACCAACCTCCTGGCCGTTTTTCTCCACGTCAATCAACACTCCCTCGGGCTGGTCGGGCTTGATGATGCGAGCTGGCAAGCTGGTGATAAAGCCATGTCCCTGGCGGGCCATCTTGGCGTACTTGTCATGAGGAGGAAGGTTATCCCACGAAGGAAGGATATAACCCCTCGTAATTGGACCATAGGTCTCAGTAAGGCCATACACATGCACAGGGAAGAGGTTCAGACTTGTCATCTGCTCGAACAGATGGGGAGTCGGGGGCGAGGCGGCGACAGTGACGCGAACGGGCTTGGGAAGAGCCTCGGCCTCCTTGGCAGCGCAAAGGAGGGTGTTGACAGTGGGCGCGGCGCAGAAGTGTGTCACGCCTTCCTCCTTCAGCAACTTCCAGATCAAGGGATAGTCAATCTTGCGTAGGCACACATGGGTCCCACGCACGGCGCAGACGGCCCAAGGAAAAGTCCAGCCCATAGCGTGGAACATGGGAAGTGTCCAGAGGTACTTGGAACGACCATCGGCAACGTTGAGTCCAGACTCGATGACATTGGCGAGCGTGGCAAGATAAGCACCGCGGTGGGTGTATACGCAGCCCTTGGGCTTGGAGGTGGTGCCAGAGGTGAAGGGGATGGCGATCATATCATCCTCATTGGCGACGGTCTGATTCTGTAGATCGGCCCAGCCCTTGCTGCCGGTGGCCTTATCGTGGTTGAGACCCTCCATTACCGCCTCATCAAAAGGGCCGCAAAGCGCACCTTCTGTGGCATCAGTGTCCTGTACATGGTGTCAGCGGTTTCTTCTTCTAGCTTACAATCGTGCCCAAAAAGCTACATACCACATCAATGATAACGGGGACATCAGGGTGCTCCTTCTTGTATGAGTTGAGAAGGTGGGCGTATTCGGCATCGGCGATAATGGAATCCACCTCTGCAAAGTCGAAAATGTAGGTAATATCCTCAGGCTTCAGACGGATGTTGACAGGCACTATGACACCGCCAGCCGCTACGATACCATAAACAGACTCGAGGAAGGCCGGGGTGTTGGGAGCCAGGAGGCCAACGCGCTTGTAGCCATGCTTGCGTAGGTAGTAGGCAAGACCCCGAGCGCGATCGGCGAACTCGATGTAGGAACGCCTGAGTGTCTTGCCGTTGGCGGTGATGTGAAAGATGGCCTCGGCCTCAGGCTCAATGGCAGCCGCCCGCTCAAGGAAGACGGTGGGCGTTAGATTGTGGATGTGATGTGCTGGCTGTCCATGGGGAAGCAGGTGGTTCAGGACGCTCCTGAGTCTTGATGGCGCACCGGACATGGTTAAAGTTGTGTGTGATTGACTGATGGGTGGTGAACAGAGGTGGGGTGTAGTAAATTGTCAAGTCGACGACGCTGGAATGTTCTTCGAGACAAATACGTTGGGCGTGTGGTGTAATCTCAGGGCTGGAAACTAGACAGGCAGAACGACTGAAGATGATGGGTATAATATCAGGTATCGTGAACTCCACAAAAACGAAACTAAACTGGACGATTGAAGAAAGCAAGCGGCTGTTCAACACACTAAGAGTAAGTCGAGAAGGACGGGAATGATGGAAGTTAAAAAGACAGACAGAGAAGAAGAAGAACAACAACAAATCAGGAGGTGTCGATATGTATAAGACACACAAAGGACCAAGACAGATTTATAGTTTGCAAGGATTACAAGGCAGAGCCTCCTCACATCTGGAGAATGACGAGCAGGGGAATTCGGCAAACGGGGATAACGGTGTTGGGCCTTTCTGGATCTGGGCATTTCCAGCTGTCCGAACTCCATCGTATCCAAGATCCTCGGGCCAAGCCAGCCAATCCACGGGGCGGAGGCTGTGACCAGCACCAGAGTGTTGGAGACGCACGCTCTTGGTGGACGTTCCAGCATCGACATCGGCGGGGTTGTCTCGAGTTTGTAGTGTACGGGGCTGCCAGCGGGGTTCACATGAGGTTTGTAGTGTACGGGGTCGGCACGGTCGAGATGGGGTATAGGTTCTCCGCAATCTGTCCTCGCCGTGGATCATGGAACCGGAGGAGATGGATATGTAAGCACGGTAGTGTTGTGAGCCAGGCAAACCCCAAGCAGCTGCCTGGCCAGGAACACCTGACGATCGACTCAGTGCATCACCGCGCTGAACCGTTTTCGGAAACCAAGACATGCACCTTTCTGAAGAACCGATGTCGCACCAGCAGAGGAGCTGGAGCTGACCGAACAAGTGTCGGCGGTGATGTTGTGTGTTGGCAGTGCTCCTATCCCGAACTCGTTGTTCTCCCTGTGAGTAGGTTGTCGATGACAGTTTCGATGCTTGGCTGGAGTCCTCTGGCTTGCCCCGCCGGGCAGTGATAAAAAGGTCAAGGAGAACCCGACCTGTCAACCCCAGATTCGGCCAAACTGCCAAGAGGAACGCATTCTGGGGTTGGCGTGTCTCAGGTGACTGAATGTGTGGCTCGTGCGCTCTCTGCTTCTAGTGTAATCACTCAGCAGCGCCCCCAATTGACCTCGAATTGAATTGAGGAGAAAGGAGGAGGGGTCCCGCGCCAAGTTGCCGAAGCCGGTTAGAAAATGTCGGATCTCGTGTCCCGCGGGAGATACCCCACACTCAGCTTCCCCAACTTTCCTGAACTCCAAATCGTCCCCCTTGTCTCATACAGGATCCCGCCAACTTCTTCAACTCACCTTTGTTGACCCGAAACCATCTTCTCGGCCGGACATTCCGATTCCTCTTGCATGTTGATTATCTACCTGACACGCACAGTTCGGATGATGCTTTGCGTCATCCCGCTTGGGACGATCCTCATTGGCGTCACGGGAAATCCATACGCTCGAGACGCACAATGGATGGAAAACATGACAGGCGGTCCCACTAACAAGCCAGGCACGCCCACGGACACAATATGTTGAGGTACAACACCAAGCATCACGATTCGACATGCAGCTGCTCGATTACACGGCTTCTATGTACCAGACAACGCAATACGCGAATGCGCACTCAAGAGGGGGTCGAGAAAAACAGAGGACCCCTGAACACTAAACCCTTGCAAATCATTCCCATTCCCTTGCTGACGCTTGCCCAATTCATCACAAATTTCATAACAGATAATCCACCCATGTTTTCCTCTTGCCCCGTTAGTCCTTCTTGATCAAAGAGTCAAAGAGCGGCTTCAAGCTCTTGGCGCTCTTCTTGGGGTACCTCTTCTGGTCGTTCTCATAGTCGACATAGGTAACGCCGAACCGCGTCTCATAGCCCTCGGCCCACTCAAAGTTGTCCATCAAGCTCCAGGCAAGATATCCCTTGACGTTGACGCCGTCCTCGCTATGCGCCTTGGCCATGGCGTTGACGTAGTCGTTGAAGTACTTGACGCGGAAGTCGTCCTCGACAATCTGCTTGAGCGGCATGGCGTTCTCGCCCTTGAGACTGGTCCCGTTCTCGGTCACGTAGATCTTGGGGTATCCGTAGCGCTTGCTGAGCCAGTTGAGCAGGTCGCGGAAGCCCTGGGCGTGCGGCCGGAGCCAGAACGACTGGGTCTCGGGCCCGATGCAGTTACCCTTTTTGTCGTAGAAGAGCGTCTCGAGGTTGCCGAGGAAGTCGTCCTCTGGAGGGACGCCCTTCTTGTGCTTGATGTAGTTGGCTGTGTAGTGGTTCATGCCGTAGAAGTCGTTGGAACCCTTGACGAGCGCCACCTCCTCGGGCGTAAACTCGGGCAGCCGGTCACCGAGCTGTTTGCGCATCGAGTCGGGGTACTTTCCAAAGTAGATGGGGTCCGCGAACCAGCTGATGGCGAACTCAATCTTGCGGTCGCACGCCTCGACGTCCAAGGGGTCCTCTGGATCCCAGGGAAGAGTGGCGTCGCCGTTCAAGGTGATACCGATCTCGCCGCCCTGCGTGGGCTTGAAGTCCTCTCGGTACGCCTTGGCGGCACGGCCGTGAGCGATGAGCAGGTTATGGCCGACGATCCAGGGCTCGCGAGCGCTGTCACCAACGGGTGACTTGGTCCGGTCGGAGGTGTGGCCAGGGGCAAAGTAGCCCGAGTTGTAGCCGAGGATGGAGCTGCACCAGGGCTCGTTGAAGGTGATCCAGTGCTTGCACTTGGGAATGGCCTTGAACATGGTGCGGGCGTAGTGCTCAAAGTCGAGGGGGAACTCTTCACGGTTCAGAAGACCGCCGTAGCGCTTGTCGAGACCATCGGGAAGATCCCAGTGGAAGAGGGTGATGAAGGGGGTAATACCAGCCTCGAGCAGGTCATCGACAAACTTGACATAGTGGTCGATGCCCTTCTGGTTGATGGGGTCGTTGCGGCCACCAACGGGGATGATGCGAGACCAGGAGATGGAGAAGCGGTAGGCGGTGGCGCCGAGAGACTTGAGGAGGTCAATGTCCTCCTTGGTGCGGTTGTAAGAGTCGCAGGCGACGGCACCAGAGCTGCCGTCGGCGATCTTACCGGGAATGTTGCAGAAAGTATCCCAGATAGAGGGGCCACGGCCGTCGGCGTGGATAGCACCCTCAATCTGATAGCTAATGCAGAGATATCGGTATCAGTTGTTGAGCTCTGAACACAAGGTGTTGCTCATAATAAGTCCGGAATCTCAGCTGAGAATTTGTACTTACGCCGCAGTAGCGAAGCCCCAGAGGAAATCCTTAGGAAGAGACATGATAAATGCTTATCTCGTTGGACAATATGAGTTTTTCCAGAGATGGGTCAGGGGAGATATATGAGAATGACTCCGCCAAACTGACTGTAAGCTACTCAACCCTAGCCGCTATGCAACCGGCCAAGTGTCAGACTGGGATAGACGAGGAAAGGGACTGAAGAAGAACTGGGAAAGAAAGGGAGCCCACGAAAGAAGAACGCAGCCTCAAGTGAGGGCGCGATGGTTATCTTATAGCCATGGCCTATGAAAACGACCTCCCAAAGGGATACTTGATGCCCCCCATTTCTCCCGTGTTTCGGACCGTCGACACCGAGAGAAAAGCTAGGCATAGCCTGAGAGGAGATCAATGGTACCCCGAATAGATCAGGCAAGGTCAGTACAACATCGTTAGTAAGTGTAATTTGTACCTACACCGTGATCCATACAGTATGTAGTTCTACCTGTTCGTTTGTGCTTGGGTGTGTGTGTGTGGTTCCCAACGCTTCTTTGTGTGCTTCCATCCCCACGCTTTTCGAATCTCGCCCGCACACATAGAAGCGCAACACACAGCAGCCCATGTCCTGGTAATCAGCAGAGAACCAAACCCGAAGCCTGTCTTGGGTTGGCTTAGTGCTCATGGGGAAAAGAAGGTGTCACCATTGCCCACCAGCAGTCACTTTTCTCATAAGGCATACGGTAGGATGCTTCAACCGCAAGGGTACCGGAACAAGGACCCTTGCGTTACGTCCTCCCCACCGCGGGGCACTTTAGGACCACGGAGGATGACGGACGGCTGGGAAATGTGGAAGGTGAAGAAGCCATGCGCCAAAACAACCGCAAACTTGTGATGCATGCACAGTACGTATGTAGGTACCAGTACCTGCTACCAGCTACCAGCTGGGAGGTATGAAAAGACAAGCACTTGCGATACGTCGGTCGTTGCAATGCCGGCAGGGTTCCATATAGCAAGGTAAATCAAGATCCAGGCAGCAAGCAGCTGTCATTGACAAACTATTCAACTTGCGAGAAGCTCTCTTTTGAGATGATAATGTGATGTTCTTGAATTTTAGTTATTCAACATCTTTGTCAGGAATCGAAAATCTAGAATACTAGCCATGATAGTGCCGTTCTAAAAGCGACGACGCTATTCGCAGATTTAAGTGAAGTGATGAGAAAGGGCCGGGAACACTTACACACTGCCATCCTCCACCCCAACAATACTTGACCAGGGTCCATCTGTGTTCTGAGGAAACAACATCAACAATGTGCCGTTTTGCTCTCGTTTCCGCCCCAATTTCGATATCAATGTCTCCAACGCCACTCCCTAATAAACTGTCCTCTCCATCCTGCCCTCTCTTGCTTTTACCCTTTTGTCGTTTGCCGGATAGTCGGGCCGCATACCAGCATCCAGGGCAAAACCTCGGCAAAACTATTTCGGAGGCCCAGGAGTTGGCCGTAGCGCCGGTCGTTGTTACTAAAGAGTGATTAAAGAAAGAGCACGGCAGGAATGAGATTCAATCCAGCCGCCACAGGGTTCCAGCTCACCTCCAGCTGTAAATACAATTTCCACTTACCCTGGCTGGCTGCAGGGCGGGCAAACGGCGCAAGGCAAGGCAAGGACAAGACAACTTGAAGGCAAGGCAGGGCAAAACAGAGCCGCTTCAGTCGCTTCGACAGTCAAGTTTCAACTTCGACTGCATGTTTTATTTATTCGTGATGCTAGTTGCATCAGCACTTCCAACATTGGGATAGCCATGAAACAACGGTCAATTTGCCAGTCCAAAGCAGCCCGAGCACTTTCTGGGGGCCTTTTCGATGCATCTTCAGCTTTGGCACAAAGTTTCTAGGTTGGCCAAGCCACCTGATATTACGGATCATAGCACCGAGTCGGGTAATTCTCGGCCTCGCCAGCGACTGAAAACACAACATCGCCGCGCGGGGCCTGGTAAAACTGGGCTCGGCTGGTAGACTTAAGGCCCGCCTTTCCATTGCGCTGCCCCCCTTTGCTTGCTTACGAGTTCACGACAATTCGCTCAACTCAGATATGTGGATGTGCATGTTCTGCTGCTTGCCGCCATTGTTGATGAAGCTAGGCGAGACATCCGGTTGATGTCCACCTGAGCCGCTTGCGTACTTCTCGCTTCGATTAGTATGTAAGGAAACCCTCTTCCAAATGTACTACTTTCACTCCAAAGCTTCACGTTTTGTCTTCGTTTGTTTCCATCTCTTGGCTGCCCCTTAGGATTCCAATCGCATGTCTCGCTTCGCCTCAGCAGCGCATCTTCACGATTATGTTGCGAGCACATTCGTCGTGTGTTCCGTCGGTTTTGGGTATTTCACGACCTTACACTGCGTTGCTAGGTGTAGACACGTCCTGGAATCATTCGAAAACGATTGCGATAAGCTATCCTCTAGGGCTGAACTATCGTACTGCTACACTTGGTCGTTGTATAGATGCTGAATATTAGAAGTTTGTCGGAGGTCCAAGGGTTTGGTGCATCGCCGAGTAGGAAACATGCGACCCAACAACACGAATCCAAGCCACTGTTGCCAATCTTTCCAATCCTGCCAAACGCCTTCACGATGCCTGTCCCTCAACGACCCTCTTATGATTCTGAAACGCCGAAAAGAATTGCCGCCAACCCAAGCGTTCTAATGCCCTTCTACAGTCCGAGGAGGCGCTTGGGCGTCTAGATGAACCATGGCAGGAAACGGAATCCCACTGCAGGCTCATCGCCTAATGTCCTTCATGATAACACCCGGGCTACGTCGTCTCGGTCACCAAGCTTCCGCTTGCTGTTTCTCGGGGAACCGCTCGGGGAGCCGCTTTCACCCTCGGTCCATTCCATAACTTCCCATTCAACTTGAACTGTACCACTCGTATTCTGGCTGCGACCTTTGGCCGCGCGAAGAGTACCGAGTCGGCTGCCCTCAAGCAAGCTGTCCAGCCAGGGTAGGCCTCCCACAGTCTGTCGGCCGATATACGTTACTTCTCCCTTTCCCTCTTGCTTCTTCGTTTCAGGTTCATTCTCGCTTTCAGAATCCGGCAACATACCCAAGTCTTCCAGGTCCGCTAGATCTTCTGGATGCAGGCTGCTCAACGATAGCTGGATAAAATCAGCTTCGCTACGAGGTTCCTCGGACCAGTAAGACAAGAGGGTGCCGCAAAAACCGCAAAAGTGGCGCATAGAATGCTGTTCAAAGGGAGAAGTGTAGGCGCGATGGATCATCGACGTCCTTTCGTCGGGAGCAAACGAGAGCGTCGTGCTATGGTACCATGGCAAAGGTACCCGCAGGAAAGCAGCCAATGGTGAGGCATGGGAGATATCTGCATTGGCAACATTTGGTCAGATGATCTATACTCCTAGCAAAATGGAGATAGTGATCAGAATTTCCCGAGAGTCAGTATCGCTGGACAGGTTCCTACATTGAGAGGGCGGTGAGTTGAAGATGACTTGCGCCGCCTGTGTAGTGGTTTGCGGAAACTGGATGATGTAACGATTGCGGCCGCATTGGCAGCCACCACGGAGGGGACGCTCGAAGCTCATCTTTGAAAAGGTGTAGAAACAACAAGGCAGCAAGAGTGATGATGGAAAGATTGATTCAAACTTCGTTGGGATCCTTGGAGGGTCAAGTAAGTGTGCAAGTCGGAAGTTCGGTATACTAATAGCTCCAGCTAAGGTTCGATTGAGGCAGGCAAACAAACGGCCAAGGCAACAAAGGAGAGCTTCGTTCTGTTTGAATAAAGAAACCGAGCGAAATATGACGATCAGGGCAGACGAGTGACGGAAGGAAGTCGAGGCGGGGCAGCTTGAGCGGGAGTGCGGGACACCACCAGTTCAAGCATGTAATACGTCAATCGTGGGGTGGCGTGTAAGTGCCCCTCGTGGTCTCCAGGTCAAGGCCGCAGGCAGGAACGTCTACGACGGGAATTGTCACACTCGGTGAGCGAGTCTTCCGCCCTTGTGAAACAGCCAATGAGCACAACAAGAACGAAACTGAGTTATGTTTGTGTTCAAGGGAAGAAAAAGAAAGAGATCACAAGTAGTACAAGGCAGAGAACATTACCAGCCAAGGTAACTATACAATCCCATGTCATGAAACAGGCGCGGAAGATATCATATGCAACCACTTAAAGCTCCACGCGCTAGCCCCACCTGCTTTTTTGGGGGGGGGGGGGGGGGGGGGGGTTAAGAAATTTGGGAAATCCCCCCC
>NW_009799101.1:2515092-2537348 GCF_000213175.1 Neurospora tetrasperma FGSC 2508
CCTGCTTTTTTTGGGGGGGGGGGGGGGGGGGGTTGACGATATTGGAAATCGCGCCCATGTCCATGAACCGAAGCTATGTTGAGTTTGTCAAGTAGATTGAAGAGTGGCAACCCAAGTGGCATATTTCGAGCCAGTTGAAAGCTTCAAAATGCCCTGAACAAACAAGGAACGCTTGTCGCGAGGGGACACTTTTCCCACGTTACGAAGCGACTCGGTTGGAACGTCCTCTTTCCCTCTTGTGTTCAACGGGCCGAGCACTAGCGGAACGGATACAACTAAGAAAAAAGGAGCGAGACATAAAGAATTTAAATGTGAACATAACCACCCAACATTATTGTTGATCCGTAACTACGAGAGAATGGAAGGTGTTGTGTTACTATAAATCGCGACAGACTGGAGGGTAAGAGGACGCAGTTTTATTTGAACATACAATATGATACAAACAGTGAATGATTCTCAGAGCGACAAGAAGGCCTGTGTGTCGATGGCAAAGCTTCCTTGGAAGGTGACAACTGAATAAAGTGGGGGTGTTCTTGCAGGCTTGGGAGAGAAATCAGAAGCTCACAGTTGCCACGCGCTACAACGAACTTAAGCTGTTGCCCACCGCGTAGACCCTACAGGTAGTACTGCGACTTGCCACCTGCCACCAGCATGGGTCGTCGCCTAGCCCGGCGGATTGCCACCTGCCAGCCGAATTAACTTTCAATTAACGAACTGGCCTAGTCGCGACACGGTCAACTTTCTCCGAGGCACGCGAACCTTCAGTTGGATTGTTCATCGGCATTTGCTTGCAACACTTTGCAATCACTGCCACAACATCAGACGCCATTTTCAACTTGTCCATCAACCCCAACTCATCATTAGACCAGTTGGATAGAGGGGCAATATGGCTGCCATGTAAGTCGCATACCTTTCTGGATTTCATGCTTTCGCGCGCTCTTGCTCGTCTAATCCTGCGACGACGGATGTGCCCCGCTCCATTTACGCCGTAGGGCACGGCTTTCACCGGCGGAGATCACAGCGCAGTGTCATTTCTAATACCTTCTTTTACAGCGAGAGTTTTGACAATATCTACTTGGATCTGTCCAAGGAGAGCGGAAAGTCGAGATTCGCGGAAAATGGCTTGGGATGGAAACCTGCGGGTGGCGGCGAAGCGTTCACTCTTGACTCGAGCAACATCGGCGGTGCTCAATGGAGCAGGGCGGCGAGGGGCTATGAGGTCAAAATCCTGTTGCGAAGCTCTGGCGTAGTTCAGCTCGACGGTTTCCACCAAGAAGTACGAAACCTATCCACGCGCCATCGAAGCGAAGGAACGCTGACGTGTTGCCACAGGATTACGAGCGCCTTAGCAAGATCTTCAAGAACTGGTACAGCGTGAACCTCGAGAACAAGGAACACTCTCTGAGAGGATGGAACTGGGGCAAGGCTGAGTTTAGCAAAGCCGAGCTTACTTTCAACGTCCAAAACCGACCGGCCTTTGAGATTCCTTACTCCGAGATTTCCAATACAAATCTTGCCGGAAGGAACGAAATCGCAGTCGAGTTCGCCGGCAACGATGGCGGCAAGTCGAACGGTCACAGCGGAACAGGCGGAAAGGGCAAGAAGGCGTCGGCCGGCAAGGATCAGCTGGTCGAGGTGCGCTTCTACATCCCTGGAACAACAACACGAAAGGAGGCCGAGGGTGGTGAGGCTGGTAGCGACGCCGATGAAGAAGAGAAGAACGCCGTGACTCTGTTCTACGACACCCTTATTGAGAAGGCCGAGATTGGTGAGACGGCGGGTGATACTATCGCTACATTCCTCGATGTGCTACATCTCACCCCCAGGTACGTGGAAACTACACGTTGGTTGTTGATCCTTTTCCGATGCTAACTCTCCCGATAGAGGACGTTTCGACATCGACATGTACGATGCTTCCTTCCGTCTCCGTGGCAAAACATACGACTACAAGATCCAGTACGATGCTATCAAGAAATTTATGGTGCTCCCCAAGCCGGACGACCTCCATTTCTTGCTTTGCATTGGTCTCGACCCGCCCCTTCGTCAAGGTCAAACACGTTATCCATTTGTGGTGATGCAGTTCAAGGCGGACGAAGAGGTGACTCTTGACCTGAACATCACTGAGGAGGAACTCAACGGAAAATACAAGGACAAGCTTCAGAGCCACTACGAGCAACCACTTCATCAGGTTGTGGCGTACATTTTCAAGGGACTTGCGAACAAGAAAGTCACTACACCCGCCAAGGACTTTACAACGTGAGTTATGATCTGTTCATTTCATGGCCAGCAACGGTACTGACCTAGGAACCCGCAGGCACCGTCAGCAGTACGGCATCAAGTGCTCTATCAAAGCCAGTGAAGGATTCCTCTACTGCTTGGAGAAGGCGTTTATGTTTGTCCCCAAGCCGGCCACGTACATCTCATACGAACAGACACAGTCCATTACGTTTTCACGCGTGGGCGGCGCGGTCTCGGCACTGTCGACATTCGACATTACAGTCCACATGAAAAACGGCGCGGGCTCATCCCAATTCAGCAACATTAACCGTGAAGACTTGAAGGCTCTCGAGGAATTTTTCAAGCTCAAAGGACTGCGTGTCAAGAACGAAATTGATGATGACACCAACCTTATTTCCGCCGCCTTGGGCGATGACGACATGGCTAGCTCGGACGAAGAGGCTGTCGGCCCAAAGGCTGATCGTGGCTCCGCTGACGAGGATGAGGAGAGCGTGGATGAGGACTTCCAGGCTGAGTCCGAAAGCGACGTGGCGGAGGAATACGACAGCAACCATGAGAGTGATGGGTCGGGCAGCGAGGAGAGCGACGTCGATAATCGGGTCGATGATGAGGATGAGGATATGGATGATGACGAGGGAGAGAAGCGCCCCAAGAAGAAGAAGAAGACGGCTTAGGTTTATTTTCCATGTTGGCGCGTCGTTACTTGTTTGATTAAAAAGCCAGATCACAGGCTGGAAGGCAGGCAGGCAGCTGGGTATTTGGGGCGTTCCGGTACTTTCGTGACACGAATATGTGTTAATTCTGTATTTTCTCTACCTCATATCGATGCGATGCTTGGGCGTCAAAGAAGACATTCCCAACGGCAGTATTAACCTACCAGTATCTCGATGTTCCCTCAATTTGGGCGCGCAAAGGAGCTAATGAACACTGAAGAGCGGCAGGCAGATGGTCAGCTACCTAGTTGATCCGTTATGGTTTTTTTTTTTTTTTTTTTTCCCCTTCGACTACAACGAATATAAGACATCGGCACATCCTTTGAGACTTTGCTTCTTGTTCAGGGCCGCAGGATAGAGGCGGTACTCCAAAAGTACGGCATGGAATGTATCAGCATGCAGGGCGCGCAGGCGGTTGAGGTGGGTATCGCTCTACCTCTAGCGGTCAAAGATCTACCTACCTCTAGGTACCTACCGACCTATGCGTTCTGTCTAGGTACCTGGTACGCAGTACACTACACTAGGATACACATTCCCGCCTTCTAGTGTACCTACCTAGTGGTGCCCTGCGTGGCCCGGTGGGCACTTCGGTTGATGCGGAGCGGTAGGTTCCTGCTGTGTGCGCTTCGGCAGACTTCCATTCAGCTGGGCTTTAATTCGGTTCCAAAGTTGAGCCCCACCAAGGCGGTGGGTATGACCCATTTCCGGGTTCCTCCTCCTCCCTTTGTTTTCTGTCGACCAGTCCAGAAGCCATTGATTGGTGCCAATCATCAGCTCACGGCCTCTCCTTGGTGCTGTATCGGACAGCCACATCTGCACCGTGATAAATTTATTCTCACTCGTCCTGCTGTTTTTTTTGAGACCTGATACCGCGCCCAAAGGAAGCATCTGCCTGTTTCGATCTTCACGTCCCGGAGCAGGGAAAAACAAAAGTACCCGATTAGCACCGCAAAGGAGATTTACAGTAATGGAAGCCAACTAAAAGGTTCCCGCCTTTGGAAACCATGTCTTTTTGGCGCTCCGCCTGCTATCTTTGAGAATGCCGACTCTCTCTTGACCATCGCTGCCCCAGGTTATTACAGCACTTTGACCAACAACTAAACAGCAAACAGCAGCCAGACACAACCACCGCCGACGTACAAAACATACCACGAATCCTTTCAACCCATTTTTCTTCCCCTCGAACTCTTCCTCCAAACAGCCATACCATGGACGCCCAGGTAAGGCTGCTTTCCCCAGCGTGAAAAAAATATCATCCCCGCAAACTCGCACCCGCCGACCCCGCCATATATCCGTCTGAATGGAGGGATCACAATGTACCTCTTTGGCACACGTCATTTCTCTCTGTCTTCTCGCGCTGACGGTCGTTTCTGCTACAGTTTGAAAAGGCGATTGAGATCGCCTTTGATCCTCGTTCCAGTCATGCCCTGAAGTCCCAGGCGCTCGAGTTCCTCAACCAAGTCAGGACCGACGTCCAAGCATGGCGTATCTGCGCCGCGCTCTTCACGCGAAGCCCCAGAGCATCCGACATCGTCCGCCATGTCTCCCTTGAAATGGTTAATAACGCCGTCCACTCTCAAGGGCTGGACGCCCCCGATCTCGCCTTTGTGAAAAATTCTCTACTCGACTATATCACACGCACATATGGTCCTAACGCTCAGGACCAAGCCGACCCTGCGAACGTTCAGAACAAGCTCACACAAACCCTCACGTATCTCTTTGTCGCTCTTTACGGCGAAGGCTGGGAAACCTTTTTCGACGACTTCCTCGCCTTGACCAGCTCCCAGAATGGTGCTTCAAGAGACAACCTCAGCGGCGTTATGCTGTACCTCCGCGTACTAAGCTCCGTCCATGACGAAATCGCCGACCTTATGATCAGCCGCCAGGGAAACGAGTCGAAGAGGAACAACGATCTCAAGGATCTAATTCGAGAACGGCATATGCAGAAGATTGCCATGTCGTGGCAGGATATCCTTGCTCAGTGGACAAATAAGCATGATGGCGTGGTAGAGTTGACGCTTAAGGTGATTGGGAAATGGGTCAGCTGGATCGATATTTCCCTTGTCGTCAGTCAGGACATGCAGAACTTGATCTTGCCCTTGGTTGGCAGAGTTAACAACACGAACAACAATATTGATACCGTGAGGGACACCGCCATCGATACGTTGACGGAGATTGTCGCCAAGAAGATGGGACCGAGCCACAAGATGGAGCTGATATCGTTCCTTAACCTCGGTGGCATCATCACAGAGCTGCTTGCAAGCCAAGGACTGCACGAGTTCAAGGGTACCTCTCGTTACGACAATGACCTCGCAGAAGTCGTTGCGAAGCTCCTCAACACCATCATGACGGACGTAGTACGGGTTCTGGAGGACAACAAAGTCGACGCCGAGACCCGAGCAAAGGCCGAACGTCACCTTCAGGATTTCCTGCCGGCCCTTCTCCGTCTATTCTCAGATGAATTTGACGAAGTGTGCTCGACGGTTATCCCTTCGCTCACCGACCTTCTGACGTTCCTTCGTAGGGTCGGGACACTCCCTGACAGTTATTCTCAAATGCTTCGCCCTATTCTGAGTGCCATTGTTGCCAAGATGAGATACGACGAGACTTCTTCCTGGGGCACTGAGGACGGAGAGAGCGATGAGGCCGAGTTTCAGGAGCTCCGAAAGAGGCTACAGATTCTTCAGAAGAGCGTGGCTGCCGTTGACCAGACTTTATATATCGAATTCTTGAGTAACCTTGTGGGCAACATGTTCGCAACGCTGGAGCAGCAAGGCCCACAAATGGACTGGAGGGATTTGGATTTGGCCCTGCACGAGATCTATCTGTTTGGCGAGCTTGCTCTGCCAAACGCCGGGCTTGCTCACAAAAGCGAACCTAATGTCGTTGCTACCGAGCGTCTTGCTGTCATGATGAGCAAGATGGTTGAGTCTGGTAAGAAGATTTATCGTCCTGAAAGGTCTGCTGGGTTTCGAGCTAACAACTTCAATAGGCATCGCAAACTTCCCCCATCCAGCTATTCTTCTTCAGTATATGGAGATTTGCGTGCGCTACCATGCGTTCTTCGAGTCACACCACCAATACATCGCTCCCGTACTGGAGAATTTTGTACACCTTATCCATCACGAGCACCCTAGAGTTAGGACCAGGTCCTGGTATCTTTTCCTTCGGTTTGTGAAGCAGCTGAGAGCCCAAGTGGGCAATGTGGCGAAGACTGTTATTCAGTCGATCAGCGACCTTTTGCCTATCAAGGCCGAGGTGCCGAGCACTGAAGCGGAGGACGATATGTCCTCGGATGAGTCTGATCACTCCGCCGACGCCATCTTCAACGGCCAGCTGTACCTTTTCGAGGCCATCGGCTGCATTTCATCTACCTCCACCACACCGGAGGCTGATCAGGCTCTCTATGCTCGCTCGGTCATGGAACCTCTGTTCTCCGATATGAGCGTACATCTGCCCCGTGCAAAGTCTGGCGATGCGCAGGCCATCCTCCAAATTCACCATATTATCATGGCCCTTGGTACCCTAGCCAACGGTTTTGCCGACCCAAACCAGTCACAGAACCCCAACAACCAGCGTACGCCACCACAAGCCGTCTCTGCAGAGTTCTCCAGGGCATCTGAGGCAATCCTGGTTGCTCTTAATGAGCTTAATGCCAATGGGGAGATCCGTGCCGCATGCCGTTCCGCCTTTTCCCGTCTTCTTGGTGTACTCGGGGCTACCATTCTCCCACAACTGCCCCAGTGGATCGAAGGGCTCCTTTCCCAAAGCTCCAGTAAGGACGAGATGGCGTTCTTCCTTCGCCTACTGGAGCAGATCGTCTATAACTTCAAGGGCGAGATCTATAACATCCTCGACCTCCTTCTCACCCCGCTTCTCCAGCGTGTGTTCGCCGGTCTCTCTGAACCCATCAACGGAACCGATGACGAGATCCAGCTGCAGGAGCTGCGTCGCGAGTACGTGTCGTTCGTACAGGTTATCCTGATCAACGAGCTTGGCGGCGTTCTCGTAAGCACATCCAACCAGGGTGTCTTCGAATCCCTCGTGAACTCCATCATGACTATTGCCAAGACTATTGTTCACGGTAACATCGTGGCCAGTCGCATTAGCTTCAATGTGCTTGCGCGGATGGCTCAACAGTGGGGTGGTCCTGACGTCGCTACCATCGGCGAGAACCCTACCGCCAACGGAGTGCCCGCGCCCGCTTTCCCGGGATTCGACCAGTTCATGCTCACCCAGTTCCACGCTGCGTGCTGGGAAGTCATGCAGGATATTAACTTCAGACCTTATGCCGATGCTCAAACACGGCAAATCCTGAACGAAATCACCGGTCTAGAGCAAATCATCTACCTCAAGACGGGCGAGAAGTTCATCAATCACTGTCAGACGGTTACGTTCCCGGCCGTTGGCATGGGTGCCGAGGACTTCTTGCGTGCGCTCACTAGCTCAACGGACCGCAAGGCCGTGATGGCTTACTTGCAGCAATTGCTCAAGAGCCGGCGATAGAGTCGCATGTGTCATGTGTCTGATGGTTCAACGGGGGCGAGAATTAGAGAGCAAGAAAGTGGGTGGTACTGAGAAGGAGGTGATGTGGCTAGGAGATGAGGATACCAGAGGAGGTTGCGAACGGACAGAGGCGAACAAAGTTGAGGGAACTCAATGTGGATGATAGACTGTGGAGGTAACCTTTGAGAATTTCGCATACATACCTACCTACTTATATATCTACCCCCTTCTGAAAAAAGTCAAATCATGTTGAAGGCGTCAAGGACAGGCAAAATTCATACCCCTATAATCGGTTTTCTAGTTCAAGGTCTACATGGTTTCGGTAGTCTCAACCACTGCTCGCATCATACAGAAAATAGACAAGTTGTACAGTAGACAAGACACAGCAATTATAATATCAGGGAGGCGTTATGAGATGGTTCTGGATCCCGATCTATCACATACGGCCATAGATGGTGGAAAACTCGGGATCCCGTCCGCTCTCCCATAGATAAGCCACCAATCGCTTGACTAGTAGTTGGGTCGGTGACGACCAGCGAATCCCAGGTGCTGTATGTTTCCATTCTTTTTCTATTTCCAATCTTTTTATTAATATCTTCTAGATCTTGTCTTGTCGTTTCTTTCTGCATCTTGGACACTTGAGATACTTGCTACTTCTTTTTTTTTCCCTACTTTGTGTTTCGGACTTCCTAAACTAGCAAGCTTATAGTTGCCAGACCTGAAGCGAAGTAATTTTATAGCAGAATTGTTACGCGAAGGCGTGCTTCACAAGTGATGACAACAGAGAATGATAGAGTGAGCAACTGGTTGCTGGACAGAACAACAGTGCGTAACGATTGACGACAGTCTTGTCTAAGGAAGCTGAAGATAAGAAGAGCTGTCGCGAGCCTCAACCTGGGACCTCGCACACGACTTTACTAAGTGTGAGCAAGATAGACGTTAGGTTGGTATAATATTGATTGATGATCCGGTCAACCTTGACAGAAGTTGATAGGACGAGCACTCTTATATGATAAGCTATGTGCTCTGCCGAGCGGCTGCCATGACAAGGTGAAGCATCTAGGTATCCACCAAGAATGCCCCGTAACAAGAATGCCTAAAAATTCGTGATGACTTGTCGTAAGCTTTACGTACTGAGTTGAGCTCTTTGCCAAGTTCATGGTTTCTATAGTTCTTCAAGTTGTCACCTCTCTCTCACCACGCCCTCTTGGTTGTGCTGTCCAGAGTGGTAATGTTTCTGATATTGTCCTTTTGCCCTACATATCTATATGCTGGCTAACAGGCAGATGGGCTACGATTTAGTGCCATCGACGGCAGGTCTTTTACTACAGGCGGGTAGTGGGTAAGATTATATTGGACGGCTCGTTCCTAAAGAAACTGATTCCTCAGACGTTTTCCAAAAGAGAAACCGCGTCCTCTAGAGAACAAGTCGCGCTGAAAGCACGGTGTCCCATGGATAGCTCCTCCGCGATATTGAATATCATAAGTTAACGTTGTTACAGTATTGAAATCGACACGGGAACCATTCGTCTTGTGAGCAGTCTTGCGAGTGTAAAAAAGCCCCCGACTTATATACCTAGTTTGCAAAAGATTCACACAATTGCACTTTACCGAGGTGTCAAGATTTATATATAATGAGATAGCTTTCCTGCCAGAGTCATTCAAGGTCCGCTGGCTCAATGGCAGAGCGTCTGACTACGAATCAGGAGGTTCCAGGTTCGACCCCTGGGTGGATCGACTTTTTGTTTTCCAGATTTTTGCCCCATTCCTTCACTATCTCTAAACCCCTTTTCTTTTTCTTTTTTCTTTTGCTTGTTTCCTGTCCTTTTGAGTGAGGTAAATAGGACAAAGATAATTGATTACAAACACATTCTAAGTAAGGACAAGTAGACCGTGTTGGAGGTGGCGTGTAAATATCGTAGATCAGGCCTACACGCCGAACAAAACACACCAGGTTCAGTGTCCAAAACACCCGATATACCTCACCAACGATGGTGGTCCAAAAGAAAAATAAAAAATATTCACGACTATGTTGTATCTCTGTGGTGCGTGAGGTCAACGCCGGGCTTAACTTTTGGGCGCGCCTATGAAGGTTACTGTAGTCTCTCAGGGCAACCATCCCAGTGCGCTTAATTTGCAGTGTTTTGGAAGCGAAAATTACACCCATCATGCTCCTAGCACTTGCTACCGTAAATCGATCACTACTGCTTGGTGGTTGTCTCATCCTCCACCTTCTTCGCCTCCACCTCATCGACCACCTTGGTGTTACCCTCCTTCTTGGCACCCTTGGGCGTAGCAGGTTGCGTCAGAATCTTGACAGCATCCTTACTATACACATAGCTAGCACCGCTCCAGATCGTCGTGACAGCAACGCCATATCTTTTTGGCGCCATACCTTGTCAGTCATCATCTTCTATCAATACACCATAACCCATAATTAGGAGAGAACTTACTGCATCACCATCAGACTCCACGCCAAATCCAACGCCGGCACAACTGGGGCCACAGTCGTCAACCCCATCAACCCCAACTGCAAGGCGGTGTTATACTTGCTGATCGCTGTCGGTCTGACCTCCGCACTGGGCAGCGAAAAGTCCCAATACCGTGCCATCGTCTTGGGCGGCGGCAGCGAGATCCAGCGGAAGTACAAAGCAGAAATAGCCAGGGCCACGTCCCTTCCCAAGATAATAACGGCCAGCCAGACGGGCAGGAGTCCCTTGGTTGCCAGCGTCACAGTCAGCACCGTCATGAGCGTCTTGTCGGCCATGGGGTCGATGATGGTGCCGACCACAGTACCCTGGTTCCATTTCCGCGCAATCCAGCCGTCCAAAAGGTCGGTCACGCCCGCATAGGCGAAAAGACCGAGGGCCCAGGCATGATGATCGTGTAGGATACAGTAGCCGATGAAGGGGGCAGCGACGAGGCGAGAGAAGGTCAGCCAGTTGGGGATGGTGTGGATGTTCTCGCGCTTGGTGATGGCACCGGTCTGTGGGAGGGCGGCTTTGAGCGCTGCTGTAGTTTTGGCGAGGCGAGATGGTGGTTTTGGTCTTTGAAGGAGGGAGTGGGTTAGTGAAGTGTCGGGTCATTTATATGTGAGTTAAGATGAATATTGGCACGGGGGCACTCGGCGACTCAAGTGAAGTGTATGATGAAATGAGCCAGGACATAATCAAAATATTTGGCCAAATCAACTCATGTCTTCATGTCATCATGACCTACCCGCTCTTGTCTTCCTGACTCCTCCACCACTTGGACACGGTAAAATGCCTAGCACGCACAGCAGGCGCAACAGACAATCCGTTGTTCATGCGACCTCGGGCTGAACATGACTGCCATAGTGAATGTGACTGCAGGAGAACGATGGGCGTTTTCAAGCCACCATCTTGGAGGCGATGTTGCTGAACAAACAGCCTCGAGGTCGTCGACTGGGAAAGAGAAGCGGAAGCGGAGCGCAAGCCTAACAAGGGCGAGGTGTTAAGTCGCAACATGTTGAATGAGTGAGTGGTGTGGATGTGTAAGAGCTGAATGAATGTGGTGAAGGTCGTATGGAGATGTCTCTTTCGTCACTGCATTCTCGCCCCGTCAATCATTCGTCGGCTGTACGATTTCGAGAAGAATACCGGATTTAGTAGGACCGGGACTTTGCTAGGCGTCGCAATGCTCCTCTTCCCCTGTCGATGTGGGTAAGTCAAGATGTCGGTTATTTTTAGGGAAAAGAAAAAAAAAGAAGAGCAATGACCACGAAGTGAGGCGCACACGATGTTCCCAAGACACCCACGACAAAACGATCTGTTTACTTAAGCCCTGCCTTTACGACGGATCGGTACAAGATAATTGGGACGACGATCCGCCCTCATCCGTCGGCGAGGACCTTCGTTGGTGGGGTGTGAACGGAGTGCGCCGGGCTTTGTACCTCGCAGTAGTTAGTTTTGCCAGCAATCGGATGCACGGTGCACCCTCGCATTTTAGTGCATCAGATTTGTTTCGGAAATTTTGATAGGTCTTCTACCATCGGCCCCGCCCGGCCGATAAAGTGGGACTGACACCGGCCTCATCCCGGAGCCCCGAAACCGGAGCATCCGACTTTGCTCTGTCCTACTGTATTGTTACAGACCGCCGTTAAGTGAAATGGCTCTCAAACTAAGGCATTGATTTTTCATACAATCGGTAGGACTTCACTCTCTATATACCAAGTATTATACATATTGACAAATTCTACTCCAAAAATCAACCTGACCTTCCCATCCAGTATATGCTACGCTTTTCTTCAAATGCTATCGTTACACCAGACACCTTTCCCCTTTTTTGGTAATATCTTCAATCATCTCGGCCAGCATGTCAGAGATCAGCAGCCCTCACCTTAGCATCCACAGTCTCCATATCACCCTCAGCAGCAGTCAACGCCTCACCAACGGCGTCAAGGTCTGCTTCGGGCGCCTCTTTGCTCCACTCGGATGCAATCTCCTCAAGACCTCCGGACCTGCTACCGCTCTTGAGGTCCCCATTCCTCCTCTTCACATACGCGAGCAACCGCATGCATCCAGCGGGGGTTATACCTTCTATCCTCCTTGCCTGCGCCAGACTCTCGGGCCTAGTGGCCTTGAGCACGCCCTTCTCGGCCAAGGAGAGGCTAGCGATCTGGTCATAATCCAAATCAAGCGGCAGCCTGAGATCCTCCTCGCGCTCAAACCTGGCCCGCTCCAACTCGTGCTTTTCGATCTGGGGCGCGTACAGCCCTTCGATAAAAGTCCGCTCGCGCACGCGTTCCGAAAAGTCCATCAGCTTAGGCACAACACCCGACTCATAAAGCTTCTCAATCGATGCTCCCTTAAAGCAGAGAATCTCCAAGGCGCTGCGCCTGCGGCTGTCCGCCTTGACGTCGAAGCCGGCATTCTGCCAGGCTTGTGGGGACAAGATGGTCTCGCTGAGGATGCGGCGCAGTTCGGCCATCTGGCCGTTCTCGTCCTGAAAATGGCTCCAGCGACGGTCGCCAACGACGCCCCAGCTGCGGCCGAGGGCGGTCAGACGCGAGTCGGCGTTGTCGGACCGCGTGGTCATGCGGAATTCGCTGCGCGAGGTGAACATGCGGTAGGGCTCCGAGACGCCCTTGGTGATGAGATCGTCGATCATGACGCCGATATAACCATCGGCCCGCGAAAGAGTGACGGGTTCAAGACCAATAGCGGCCCGGCCGGCGTTGATTCCGGCGACAATACCCTGGCCTGCTGCTTCTTCGTAGCCAGTGGTACCGTTAATCTGTCCGGCGAGCCATAGACCGCGGATGGCCTTGGTCTCCAGTGTGCGCTTCAGGCTGCGGGGGTCGACATAGTCGTATTCAACACCATAACCGGGTTGGGTCATTATGACGTCCTCAAGGCCGGGAATGGTGCGAAGCAATGCCAACTGGGCCTCGGCGGGCACAGTCATACTCAATCCGTTCGGGTAGATAATATTGTTGTCGAAACCCTCGGGCTCCAACCACACAAGATGGCGCTCCTTCTCACTGAAGCGGATAATCTTGGACTCGAGCGAAGGGCAATACCGAGGTCCCTTGACTGTCTCACGAATATGAATCGTCTTGTCGAGATTTGCGCGCACAATCTCGTGTGTCGCATGATTGGTGTAGGTGGCCCAGCAGTGAAGTTGGTCCTTGACAGCGACAACCTCGTTTAGGTAACTGAACGGGTTTGGCGGATCATCGCCATACTGCTTTTCGAGAATATCGAAGTTGATGCTCTTCTTGTCTAACCGTGGCGGCGTTCCTGTCTTCAAGCGCCCGAGCTTGAACCCGGCCTCCCTAAGCGACTTGCTGAGACCAAAAGTCGCCTTTTCACCCATGCGGCCCGAGGGATATGCTTCCATACCGATGTGGATTTCGCCGCCGAGGAATGTTCCTGTGGTGATGATCACTTGACTTGTGGGCAGGACCTCGCCCGACTCCAACCTGACACCAGTAATCTTGGATCTCGCTCCGTTGGAAGGATTATCGTTTTCGGAAACTACAATGTCGGATACACTGTTGTAGACCAGGGAGAGGTTGGGATATGATTCGAGCTCTGCGCGCATGTGCTTCTTGTATAGCGCTCGGTCGATCTGGGCGCGAGGACCCCAAACGGCGGGACCCTTCTTCCGATTGAGGACTCTGAACTGAACACCGGCTTGGTCGATGATACGGCCAGCGAGGCCATCGAGAGCATCAATCTCGCGGATCATGATTCCTTTGCCGATACCGCCGAAACTAGGGTTGCAGGAACAAACACCAAGATTCTCGACGCTGGGTGTCACTAACGCCGTCCTCGCGCCAGCGCGGGCAGCCGCAGCGCACGCCTCGGATCCAGCATGACCTCCGCCAATAACGACGACATCAAAGGGCCTGGACAGTATCGGAAGAGCTGGTCAGACATGGTAGTTTCCTTTTGGCTTCCGAAATAGGTAGATGGCGATAGTGTGCTTGTCGTTGACTGGGTGGTCAAGTACTCACCTCGCATCGGATTCGACCGTCGCAAAGGTCCTCGTCTTGATGATGCCAGTGCTCCAAAACTGGTAGAGCGGCCGCCGAAGGGGCCGGCCAAGGCTCCTAGAAATCAGGAGTTTTGACATGGCTGAGGTTGCGCGGATCGCATGGAGGCAAAAGGATGAAGACAGTGAAGATGGACAAGCAATGTAGCGGCCCTGACCGGAAAAAAAAGTGGACCCAAACTGACCTGGGGCTTTGGTACCACGCCGCGGGGTCTATCTAGCGTTCACCTTTCACAACTGCTGCTGCCCCTGCCCTGTAGCTAGTACTGTAGGCATCAGGAACCCCACGTCCCCGATCGACACCAAACAAACACAGGGCATGAGCACAGGCAGGATGGTAACACCTACCGTAGAGACTCGCGAAAATCGCCATAGCCATTGCGCAGAAAACCGAAGACCTAAAAGGTCTAGCAGTCGCATTCCATGGCGATCGTCAATGAGCATGGACGTGATTGTTAGACACCTCTGACCCTGCATTGTCTATGGCGAAATTCTGCGAGTTTCGACGGTAGGCATCACAGTATCAACCTTCAATATGCATACGACACACGGAAGCTCTGCAAATTCTAAGAAAGAGAGATAGATGATGGTACATGGGTATATAGGAAAGAACTTAGCTTCGCGAAGCTACACACAGCGTCCTGCTGAAACCCAAAGTTCGTAATTCGTAATCGACAATCATATTTGGCGTACATGCCCCTGGCCCATCGTACAACGACCGGACTCCATCGAGCCCATTCGTGGAACCCCCAGTAACAGTAGCGACGCCAGCAGCGAACAGCAACTGTCGATTGGCCATATGCCAAGCTCAGCTCAACTTTACTGCTGCTCCTGGGCCTCGCCCTCGGCCTCGGCCTCGGTCTCGGGGGTCTCGCGGGGTCCGGTATAGGGACGGCGGAGGACCTCGATGTTGCCTATGGTTGTTGTTAGTTAGCAATGAGCAGATGTGAAATGGAACGGCGCATTGGTGCTGATGTGACGTACGATGAAGGATGTTGACGGCTTGTCTGTTGCGACCCTCCTCATCGCTCCAGTTCCTCAGGGACAGGTCGCCCTCGACGAAGACGGTGGTTCTGTCGCTGGCAGTCAGTTTTATCGTTCGACCACACCACTGGGGCTAGAGTTACGCACCCCTTGGGCAGGGTCAGCAGGAAGTCGCGCGCCTTGCCCTCGACAAAGCTGGTAATGTTGAACCAGCTGGTAACGCGGTCGCTGCGGGGACCCGAGTTGCTGGCGACAGCATACTTGATCATCTCACGGCCCGTGCTGGTAGCGCGGACCTCGGGGGTGTCAGCGAGGTTGCCGATGATCTGGACGCGAGCCACGCCGCGGGCGGAGGTAGAGCTGAAAGAGCGGACGGCCGGGCGGGCGGCGGCGCCAAAGACGGGGCGGAGGAAGGCGGACATGTTGAGGGCTTGACTGGTTGGGTTGGTCGGATGGGTGGTGTTGAAGCTGTTGGAGGATCGGATTTGGACGTTTACTATGTAGACTTTAGCTTCTCTAGAGGGGTTCCAGCTAGCTTCTAGACGTTTCAATTCGTCACGTCCAGGTCCCCAAATCCACCACCGATTTCTTTTCTCCATGATGCATGGGGTCCGATAAGATAAGAGATCCCTCCAGTTAGCGTCGGCGCTGCTTCCGTACCTGTGTAATGGCTGTCTATGTGCACACCATGGCGTCAAAAAAGCGTCTTGCCCACACTAACACTTCCCTTGCTTTGCACTGCAGCCAACACCGTAACTTTCAACTCGACCATTTCCTGTGATTTCGTTGTTCTCATCTTCCGTTTCTTCATCACACCAACCATGGCCATCAAACGGTGGGAATTTTTTCTTCTGCTGATGTGAGCTCCTCGGAAGTCTCAGATCGATTTCCGGAATTGGATCCCACTCGACCGACTGCCTCATCAGGCCTTGTTGTTGATATCACTCATCACCAAGTTACTATCTTTACCTCCCTTGATGGGTAACATATCACAATCTACAGCAACTTGATCTTCAGCCCTCCAAGGACGATGGCAACTAAGCAAAGACCGGCAACAGGCAATCGGCTACCCACCGGAAGCCACCCAGCTTTCCGGGACCGGGCGTTAACAGCCAAATCCCGAGCGCGCTCTCGGTCGGCAGAGCACGTGATTTGTACCACCACTGCACCATGCTGAGGATCTCGGGTTACACTCAACGGCACCGAAAGAAGTTACACCAACAAGATCGATTCGGCCGCTTCTACTATGCCAATTGACAAACGGCAACTACACTCCATTTTTAAACAACTGCGATGCTAAGTTTGCTTTCGGGAAAATGTGTCTGCGACAACTTACACGTTCTTTCTTCCCATCTTTGGTTGAGGCCCGCGCTAAACCCCTTTTGGGCTTGAATAGAGCCTCAATAAGGATGCTCGGTTTGAATACACTACTCTATAGTAGACATCGGATGGCAGACTCATTCATCACCTACACCAAACTTTATTGCTTTTGGGTTCGCTCCACCAGCGCGATTGAGACATTCCGTCTTTCCCATTCACAAATCTTTCCTATAAGCTGCCGTCTCTGAATAGATCAATAGATCATGCTTCGACCCGACTCCATTTCAGCCATCGTCGGCGTCATGCCTCTCTTGAACTTCCTCCTCTCATTGTAGCCCCTGGTTTGACTTTGGTTTTAACGCTGATATCGTCGCCATCCTCGCCTTTGTCGTCGCCCATTTGATGTCAGCCCTCATCTGTTGTCCCGTTACGCCAATTGCTCACTGCTCGGACTTTCGCGAGTTTCTGTATCACCCGTGCATCGAAAGCACAGAAACATCCGTCACGGGTCTATGAAGAAGAGATTTCAAAATGAACAACACAGATTCTTGGGCAAGTGCCGCCGACATTACCACCCCCTACACCACCACACCCGAAGAACGACTTGGCCCTCCCGCTCCTTACACCGATATTGGCCTCCAGGTCAACCTTTTCTTCAGAGTCTTTCTGGGGATCCTCGGAATCCTCATTCCTCTCGTGCCTGCGAGGCTATTATGGATCAATGGCGAATTTTCTGCCACGGTACATTGCATGTCGACAGTCACGCTCAACTTCTTTTACGTCGTCAACTCGCTCATATGGCGAGACAACAACGTCAAGAAGTGGTATGCTGGCTATGGGTGGTGTGATTTCCATACTTACGTCTTCTTTGCGGTCGAAACCATCTTTCACACCACTCTCTTCGACATCATGCTCGGTCTTGCCAACAAGATTGGTAACCCGCGAGTCACCAGCCTCAGTCCTAAGGAAAAGAAACGCAAGGACCGAATTTCGGCCCTCATCATCTTCGGAAATCCGTTGTTACAGGTCTTGCTCACGTACTTCATCATCACGCAACGGTACGACATCTTAACCCTTGCCGGTTGCAATGCCGTCTTTGATCCCAATGGCGTCTTCTTTGTTTTCTTCATTCTCCCCTCGCCAGTCTTCACGGTTGGGGCAGCAGGCTTGGCAGGTAAGATATAAAGTAAAGCCCATGGAATGTTTCGTAATCGCTTACAATGTGTACAGGAGTTTGTTTTTACAAGTACCGACAGCTGGAGAAACTCACTCGCGAAGTCCTACCAAGTGATGATAGTATACGAACCGCGAGACAAAAACGCCTGCGGCGAAAGCTCTACTTTCTCACTCTCTCTATTCTGGTATTAGTTGTGCCGATTGTTTGCGTCTTCTTCGTCTTCAACCTCATTCAGGGTTGGCCGTGGACGCTGCCGTTCGACCTCCATCGCATTCACGCCAACATCAACTTTGTCTCGTTCACAACGACGGAAAGAATGCAAGTCTCCACAGTCCTTACCAATTATGTTCCAGTGGTGAGCTCGGTGGCCATTTGCATCACCTTCGGTACAACAGTTGAGGCATATAACCAATATCGCTTGGTTCTCGTTTTTCTTGGCTTAGGAAAGATTTGGCCCAAGCTGTATCAAGAATATGACCCCGATGAGTCTGAACCACCATCTGAGCTTAGTACGCAAACAAGTTCGCAATCGTGGTGGTCATCCATGACGAAAAACGGCAAAAGGGGTACAGTCACAAGGTATGAAACTCACAAGCCTCACAACATAACCATCACATGAGACCACCTGGATGCTAATGTACAGTTGATTGAACAGCTATAGTGGAAACGACTTCTCTATCCTTCCTACTACTGAGGACATACCCCTCACAAACCGACCAAAACCTGCACAAACTATGGGTGAAGGCTCTCATACCGTTCCACGTTCTCCATATGATGAATTCAGAAAAGAGTTCTCGGACTTGTACCCTAGCCAGTCCTCACCCACAGCAAATGTCAACCGTAATCCCTGGCCCGATTTGTCAGATGATCCCTCCCCTCCAGCGCGCAACCCATGGTATCTCCGACCGAATGCTTTCCACGTCCCCATCACATTGCCAATGCCACTGTCACCCATTTACATACCATCCCTGCACGCGGGTCTAGCAAAGAACACGGAGGGAAAGCAGAAACGGACGACTATCAACAAGCTTTCTCAAGGCTACACCACACTCAGCAGCTCCTCCACAACAATCCTACCGCCTTCGAATTCACCTACCTGCCCTCTTCCGCCGATTCCAACCCCCACATTCTCCTCAAGACATTCACCACAGGAGGGGCGATATCGGGCGACGAGAAAGGCACAAAAACAAAAAGAACCAGATACGCTAAATAGCACAGGCAACGGGACACTCAAGAACCCATTGATGCCAGCGGCACCATGGAGTCCCTTTGCTTCCAGCCACACCAACACTACCCTAGGAGTTGACACACGCGTGTGGTCCCAGAAGGACAAAGACGACTCTGCGGGCCATGCCCAAGACTCGCCAATCTCCCATTCTTCTCGTGCAACCACAGGACCTCCTCAGCTTTCACCGCCGCCATCATACAGTGTCGCTGTCGGCCAAGAATCCTCCTTTGCTTCCGCTTCCGATCGATCGACGGGACTCGGAATCAGTTCGCCTGAAAATCAACAGATTGGGACGGCGTTAGGACATCCACCGAGAGGCGGGGTGGTCAGGGTTGAGACCCATATAGCGAGTGAGATTGAGGTTATTGGTGGTCCTGGACGTGATGATGGGAATGATCGTGATGATGATCAACGAAGTGGAAGGGAGTGGTAGGTGAGGGCGTTGGAGGCGCGTTTTTGGAAAACAGAGCGTGGGTTTTGTGGGTTATGCGTTTGTGTAATAGTAGGTCATTTCAGGGCCTTCGGAAAGTTAATGGTCGAAAAGGATTGAGCTTACGGTTGAAGAGTGAGTGTCTGGGTGGGAGACATGATTTGGCTTGGGTGGCGATCTTTGAGTTCCGTGATGGAGATACCCCCTTTTGAACTATTCTTCGAGTTTGCTTGATGCTATAAGTAGCCCTTAATCCTTTTGCCCAGCCTATGTTCATGGGCTCCATTTTCCATTATACTTCTATTCACTTGACGGCTCTTGGCTTGACGTACGGATACTCAACCAAGAACGAATGTCCATTTCTGTCCGTAGCAGTCCGACATCTAGTCAGTATTTTGGCCACAGCCATCCAGTTATGCCTCATCCTACCTACTCATGTATTATACAAGTACAATCTTACTTATGCACGCCTTACTTCCCAAGTTTCCACTTGAGACATACGAACGTAGTGTGTTTCTGTTTCACGTGGCTATGGCTGCGGCCATGTTGATGTACGTTCAGTCGAAGGTATACAACCTGGGGTCGCAAAAGCACCGCACGATGTACGGTGGTCTGGTACTGTGTGTTCTTAACGTGTTTAAAATCAAAGTGTGCAAAATTTGTAGCAATGAAGGATGGAAGAGAAGCCAAGATGTGGATTCATCAGCTACATACCCCTAGTCAGGTCTCGTGAGCAATTTCCTACCACTTTAGGTCATCGACGATAGTGCGATAGAAGTTGCATTGACAATGGCATGTTCAGTCGTGGTTTATTGAATGGCATCAAATCTTAGGACAAGACGAGGGTGGATGGTTAGGTAACAGTGGTAACCATGGGGGCTGGAGAAAAGGCAGAATGATGGATATTGATTATAGTATTCAAGACGGCTTTGATCAAATAATTGTCTGTCCAGGGTCATACGGCAACCTTCGTGCTTTCTTGAGAAACCTGCTTTACATTTTTCATATGTCTTGCTTTGAGTTCAAGCCGAGCGTTCGTATACACATTCCATGAACTAAACAATGGCGACATGATGAAGGACAGAGGTGACAAAAGAAGAAACAAATGGCATGCCTGTCATCAAGTTCGGAAACAACGCCAATCAACGAATGAGAGCGCAAAGGGATGATAATTCTACCGACAAGGGGCATCACATCTTTAGACCGTCAGTTGCCATCTCTCCTAACTTCGGGAACAGTTAACGAGCGGAGGGAGAGAAGAATAAATCGAACGACAGAAAACAACGTACGAGGTCACCAATCACGTTAAGGCGTACACAACGGACCAATTGTCCAATCGGCGCTGCAAAGAAGCCGTCCCGGTGTAATGGACACCCGGTACGTCCAGCAAGAGAGCCCCGGCCAAGGAAGAAAACTACGACGACGACAGTGGGGGGAACTATTGAACAAGGAAAAGGACGTCCGTCAATCACGTACCGTATCTAGCCTTTCCTTCTTCCCTTTTTGTCGTCGCTTTCACCACCTTGCCCGATTCTATTGAGATGGTTGGGCAATGGGAACGGAACCAGAGCCGCATGCTTCCCTTTTTGTGTTTAGTTTCTTTCGCTTCGCTCGGCTTTCTCATCAGCCATTTTCGCAGCCCAACCCAGAAGGTAAGGAAGCAAAGAGGTTATTATGAGCTGCGCGCGGCTCGGAAGGTCGGACCAGAGTGAGACCTGTTCGGACTAAGACCAAACCAGATGAGAAACCGAGCGAGTTCTTCGAGTAATCCATCATAACCGGCTCGGATTTCCTTATTTCCAACTGTCGGTCAGCAGCGGTCTGTGCCCTGACGAGCCGACGGACTGGGTACATAAATGAGACATGAGGCCGTGCGCGTTCGGACCGTTCTGTGGCATCCATGGCCCTTCCATCAGCTAGGGGATTCTCTCATCGGAATTTCGAGATGGGAAGCAACGAACCCATAGTGTACTAGACTCGCGTCGGTTACGTAGGCGACAGTCGGGATTGTCACACCACTCACAATCCACCCGGACGCTATTGGCAGCGGCGGTGTGACCGTTGGACCTTTGTAACTTCTTTTTCGAAGGTTGTTCCCCCGTGAGCGCCGTTCCTGAAAGTGGTCAAGATGTTTGATGTCGGGGACTTCCAGCTGTTAAAATTACGGCTAGACCCAGTGATCGACATGCTCAGGTGCGTTTTTGTAGTGTACCACTAGTGTACTGCACGGCACATGCTGTACCTTGCACTAGGAAATGCGCCCAGTTATCATTGGACGACCTTAGGATGTATGTAAACCTGACATATGGTTGGTACCTTGCAGTGTGTCCTGTGCTTCTAGTGTAGACCTCAAAGTTTGAGAGCAAGATGGGTAAATAGAAACCGCCAATGTGTTCCATTTATCATCGTAAGGATACAGCTGGGAGATAGTCCAGGCCACAGAGAGACGGACTATGTTGTATGGTACCGACCTCTGAGTACTACCGTAGCTCGTGGCTTCGGGTGATCTGTTCCCTTCAGTTGTAACGGGGTGACAAAATTGTTCCAAGTGCTGGAGCTTGACGAGGAGGAAGCGAAGCAAAGTGTACCAAATTGCCTGTGGGCTTGAAGAAACAAAGAGAGGAAAAGGAAAATTCTTGGCTGACTTGGCGCCCCGCAAGATAGGTATCTGGAGGACTTGGTGATGTGGCTTGTCAGCTAAGCATTTTGCCTGCATCTCTAGTAAACGCTATCAAGGCTGGGGTTTTCCGATGTACTGGTAAACACAAGAGGTGTATCCTGCAGCTGAATGAAGACCACTCATTGGCACAAACCTGCCAAGACGCCTAAATGCTAAATTTACACCGTCAAAGAAATTGGAGAGACACACGGCGACGAGTCGTGAACAGCGACAGAGCCTCCCGTAGAAGTATGATGACTCCTTACCTTAGAGAGATATCCAGGCGGGTTGCAATCCTCAACTCCTGGAGTAAGGTAGGTAGCCAGGAGCTATGCTTCATAATTAGTAGCGCTGTAGTTTATACCACAGCTTAGTGCCCTAGCTAGAGCTTCCACTTCCATGGTTGGAACCAGGAGGCGCAAACTTGTTAAGGTAGGTTAGCATAACAGTGTCCAGTCAGTCCTACCCCCCCCCCCCCCCCC
>NW_009799101.1:2537983-2619005 GCF_000213175.1 Neurospora tetrasperma FGSC 2508
CCCCCCCCCCCCCCCCCCAAAAAGCCCGAGAATAGGGTACGAAACACACTGCGAATGAGAAGACCGAGGTTCACCATGTTTACTTTCATAGTGAAGAACGGCCGGCCCGGCCATTGGGTCGGACAAAGTGAAGCTGTCAATTCTCACCCCGGAGTAGTGTGTATCTGGCAGAAGCTGCGTGAAGTTCGGCAGGTACGGATCGATTGCTATGTGACGGATTCGTAGGATCAGCTCGTAATCAGATTGCCTGTAAACGGCAGGGACAGGCTCACATACTCGCGAGTTTTCGTCCCATCACACCGCATCTCCTCAAACTTTATAGACTTGCGGGATACCTTGCTCCCCCACGGGCAGACCAAATGCCGGTTCAGGATTCCTGGTCAGCATAACGCCCACCACAGACAGAACGGGAGTCTTATCGAAACGGAGGGAGTCGACAAGCATACGTACCTTTGAAGCTTGTACTTGTGGATATGATACTGCAAAAAGTTTTCCTTTTTTTTTTTTTTTTTTTTTTTTTTTTCTTTTTTTTTTTTTCCCTTTCCCCTTGACAATCTTGACAAAACCGTGTTGCATTCCGGTCTCTACTCTGATATCCACAACTAGTATCCATGCTGGGCATCTACGTTACGCTTTCATGCACCAATGTACGCCATGATTGGCGTTTACGTTAGGCGCGGTCGGGAACCTTCCCTTTCTCGTTTCTTTGCGCTTCCTTTCCACTTTTGCTAACGCCTTTTGAGGCATCCCGAGAGGCTCGTCGGATTAGAGGTGGAAATGTTTCGCGTTCTTAGTGTACACTACACTAGGGGCCGCCGAGCACGCTCTGCATGCGGTGGGTAAAGGAATCACCACGGAGCACTGGGCATCCACAATGTTGCTCCGTGTTCCACCAGACACGCTGGGGCCGATGCAAGCCAGCAGCAGAGAAGCCCAAGAGACCCAGCAAAAGAAGAACCTTGAGAGCTTCAGGTAACCGGTTCTTGCACTTCAAATGGAAGTCGGCCGAAACTGTGGGGTAGACACAGGCCAGGTAGCCCTAGAAACCCTGAAAGCGGTATCGTGCGGGGTTTGGTTTCCATAGTTTCCATCGCACCGGTGTTCCTCCTCCATAACCCACCCAGTTGGCATCGCAAGCCCCAATCAACTAGGTATTAGAAGAACTTCTAGATGGTATACAAGAAGAGCGGTACAGGACTAGTGAGGCCCTTCGCAAGAGTGAGGACAGCTGGGCAAGCGAGTTCCGAAGTAGATTGAGTCCTTTCGACGGTGCCGGGGAAAGATCGTTGTCAAAGGACCTGAGCTGACCGAGGTGTGGATTTGGCTGAACATGTCCGACTTGTCACCACTTCCGAGAGGGGTCGCCGGGCTCATGGATTCAAAATGGAGTTTGGACCGACCCCTCACCGGGGTTCGCGGGGCTACACTACGATGCTTGCATTGTATGTATGTACTCGGATCCAGCACGTGGGTTCCTCTGATGGGTTTCTGGATTCATGACCTTTGGTGCCATCGCCATGGCGGAGAAGTTGACACGCACGAGTCAGGACGTTCCCCGTCATCCGTTACTGTTACCGTTGTCGTTCCCGATATCCTCACATCGAGACGAACACGTTTTTGCTTTAAAGTGCCGCCAAACAGAGACACAGTCGATAAAGAAAGCCCGTACGGATGCCTAAGTGTAATGGTTAAAGGTATAGTCTACGTAATACCGGCCTAATCAAACACATCGGCTGGCCGTTTCAACATCTGTAGATACAAGGCTGGTAGGCTTCAAATGTGTACGTGGGGAGCCGAGGCGTAGCTTTTCAGAAGCTGTTAGTAAATACGTAAACCAATGATCACGTGTGCTGAAGATGGTCGTCTTGTGAGGGTTTTTCTGTAGTCGATACCCTTTCGTCACAGCCCATGCCGAGGGTGGAATTCGTACGCATAGTATCATCTGTGGTGTAGGACCATGTTGGCGCTAATACATTGGTTTCTAGTCGGTCTTCTTGGTCTATGAGCGAATATTTGGGAGACGACACAACGAGTAACTTTACCGTGTATGTGCACGTGTAGTGTAGATCGTAGGTTTGGACAAGCAACCGAATCATGCAATCATTACAGTAGACTTATACCTGGTTTTCTTATCAGATTGCGGCACTTGTCAGAGAACAAGGACTGTGACCGCTGACTCTTTTTGGCTTCTGGTTTTTCTTGCTCATCGTCTCCGCTCTTCGGTGGACTCCGTGGGGCTGAATGGAACCAAAATGGGTGCGAGCATGTTGACGCGATGGAAATATCGTCAGGTTCTGGAGGCTTGCCTAGCGCCTCCATGGCTCTTTTGTGGAACTTCTGTTGGAAGTTTTCAGTAGGCTTTTGCTGGACTAGCATTCGTGATGGATGGATCTGTCCTGCAAGGGCAAGGTTGATGGCAAGGGAACCCTCGCCCAAAGTCTGGCTGACCCAATGATTCCATACCGTTATGGGCTAGCCTTGAAGAAGCCCATCGATGCCCACCAAAGTCCCTCGAGGGACTCAAAGCCCCTGCCGCCGTCTAGAAGCCTTTGCCCCTTTCTGGTTTGGCCTTGGCAAGCCTGGTCAAGCCCGGATTACGACCATGCAGGGGCTGCGGCGGCTGATACGGCCAGTCTCCCGCGATCCAATAAGCAGACGGAATTCGCAAAGAAGAGATGCAATCTAGCGTCTTCGCCATATACTGGTGAATGTTTGTGACAATCAAGGCATAGCAAACAAACAACATCTCAAGCGGACGGCACAACCACTGATGACGAGTGTAGTAAAAGGCCACGGCATATCAACGAGGAGATTTTGTTGGGTAGCGTATATGGCCCGTCTTTTGGTCTGGGGGTCGGAGAGTACCATGATGTCTCTGTGTCTGCGTTGCTGATGTGCCAACCCGCGCTATGCTAGTGTAAGGTATCGTCAGCAGTGTCCCGCAAGTTTCTAGGCTGAAGCTCCTATCGTGTTCCACTGCGCTACGGGGGCGCCGATATCTTGGGTGAACAGTAGAGTGATCGATACGAACTGATTTTTCGACCGGAACTGGCCAGTCGGAACCTTCCCAAGAGTCTGTAAGACACTGCCGCGAGCCTTGTGCATTGGTTTGTGTCTGCTAAGCCTCATTTCCAGTTCTCTGGTGCGTAGCTTTCTTCGTTTATTGGCAGAGATGAGTGTTGCGGAATGCTATTCCACGTGTGTCTGCGAGTGTTTGGGGGGGCACCATGACGCAGGAAAATGGATGCGATGGTGTTGTCCAAGAGCTACCGACGTGGGTCGCACGGTTCCTGTTCTTATTTGCGAGCTGGTGAAGGGGTTCGTGGGAGATTTGACTGGTCAACTGATCGGCGGTCTTTGGTGATCGTCGACTGCACTGTCGGACTGCTCGAAACGATACTCCGTGGGGTTCCGGTCCGGGCTGGAAAGCGGTCCCGTGGTGTTGGAATGCCCGGTCGTGCTCGAAGGATTGACAAACATGATGATTGCCGACTCGATGCCGTTCTTTTGGCCATCGATGTCGTAATGACTGTAGGGACCAGCGTGCCCTAACCCTTACACGGGCGGGGAGTTCTTGGCTGCCCTTTGCTCCTGCAGCGATGCCACGGCTCCACGGCAACTTCTGCTTTCCTAATTCAGTCCCAAGGCAGATGCACTAGCAACAAAGTAGCTTGGGTTCTGACCATGGTAAGCAAATAAGGAGCCATCCGCTAATACCAAACCGGGCTGGTTAGCTGAGAATGGAAGTCGCGCCAACTTTTCTCTCCATTTCCTGCAGGTAGACCTTCCTTCTATTGCAAACAGCCCGATCCTGCGTTCAAGTCCATTCCATTTCCAGCATCCACGGGCGACGCCGACGGGCAGCGGGGATGAGCGGCGTCTTTCCGCAAGCAATGAAATCAGGCCGAGCCTTTGAATAGGCGAGTAAGGATTTGTCACCCAACTTGTTGAAGAGCCTTTTCACGACTGCCTCGCTGTATGGAACTCAACGGTCAAACGGCCAAGTCGACGGTTCAGCTACGTGTCGGATCGTGGATCGCTGCGATTGGCCTTCATAGAGTACGCCTGACCAACAAATAGGGAACTGCGAATAGATACACGTCTTGAGGTTGTTTTCAATTCGATTTTGTTTCGTTTCCTGGAAGAGCATTAGACAGCGTCGAGTTTTGGGCAATGACGTCTGACCCTAGAAACGGACAGTCCTACTATCCACCGTTTCTAAAGCCCACTAAACATAGTAGCACACAGCTTGGACTGTGGGGGAAATTGCGACAGCCCATCATCATGACCGAGGAAACCCCATTTACACTCTTCATCGATGCAACACACAATTGCTGTGTCAGTGACTTCCAGGCCATATCATGGACGTCGCGAAGAGCGTAGTATGTTTCCACTCCATGTCTCACGTCATGCGGCTGCGGTGATTGTATATCTCTCACCTCACCCATCGAAGCTCCAGGCTGTGATCTGCTGACTCACCTTGATCAACAACAGACAATCCTTGAGTGGGTAAAAGAGGAGAGCCAATTGCCTACCCAAGTGTTGATGGGCAAGCTTGGGGGGCACATAGGCGTGGTGGCCATCGAGGTCCTCGGCAGACCCGAGTGCTTATGATGATGATTTCATTCCCCGTCGCGCCACGCCAGTTGAAATCATTTTTATGTACGATTTTTCTTCTTTATAAACTTCAGGATATTGAAAATTGTTTACATTTCTTCCTTTTTCCGTTTTCGAAGCTCTCCTAATGTATGACTCGACTTCAATTGGCGTTGACCCTTCTATTCTGGTGTAGTGTAGCTGAGAGATCTTCACCCCGGCTTGAGCCACTGTACCTGCAGCCAAGTCAGTAAGGCCAGGGACGCAGCAAGGAACATTGGGTAAGGCTCTACGTAGGTATCCCCGAGGCAATTTAGTCCAGTGAAATCCCGTCATCTTAACAATCTGCACGAGATGCAGCTCCGTAACGAGCTTACATAGTACAAGAGGATCGTCACTCTTAGTGTCTGTAGTACCCTCAACTAGTGTAACGTCCTATGGCCCAATAGCCACGAAGGAAGCTTACGAGCAACGTTCTACACTTTCAGGTTGGCGACAAGACCGGCACACGACAGAACACCGGCGCCGTCAAGTTGAGCCCCAAAAAATCCCTCCTCGCCCTCTTGGGAAAACCGCGCGGTCGTGTTTCAAGCTAACGCACCAGACCGCGACTTAGGGTTGAATTGTCAAACGCCGCCAATCTCAATCGGGACTTACCTTACGAGGCACCATCATCGACTTGCATACACATTATCATGTCTACCTAGGCATCGTTGGTGCTTTTTACTCTGTGTTGTTACTCATGACGGCACTGGGACGCTGGTTGCCTTTGCTTTTGCATCGAGGCCAGAATGACTGGACATAATGGGACGAAACTAAACTCTGGTCAAGTTGGATGCAGGCAAGACGATGCCAACTACAACTACTTAACCTCGATATTACCTTAATTACCCGCGTGCAACCGCGAACGGGACATCAGTGAGCTCCCTGGGCCAACTAAATCTTTCATGTCAGCGGAGCAGTGCATGCTTTTCGCTAGTCTTCGTGAGTACCTGTATCATTAAAGTCGTGGCACCTTCGCTCGTGCCATGGTACTGAAGATCTTCCATGCTTGCTTCCCCGCGCCGAGGTAGCAATATCAGCGACTTAATATAGCTAATTGGGTCGAAGCTTCGATTTGTATGGCATGGTTTTCTGGAACGGCCTTCAAAAACCCAACAGTTTGTCACGGTCCCGTCAATGCGAGTAACGAATCCTCGCTTGCAAGTACTTGCTGCCCTCGGCGTCACTGCAGTTGGCTGAGCCAATCCGACACTGAGCTGTGGGCTGTAGAACTTGGGATGCTGCACTGTGAATAGCATCGACATAATGTTTTGCAGGAGAGTGCTCGCTTTTCGAAGGCAGCTTTTTCGTTACCCACTTCCACGTACCACTTGAACCAGATACTGTATATCGCATGAAGAAACCTAGAGGCCTGTAGGATTTTTTTTTTTTTTTTGGATTTCTTTTTTTAAACCCGCACCCCACACACTTCAAAGGTTTGTAGGCAGCCAGACACATCAAATGCATGATACTAATGGCAGGTAAGTGCACACAGTACATATGTACGGTCGCATGCAGCACTGCAGCATCTGCGTGCTGAGGAAATGCTTATGCAGAAGACAAACCTCGTGTACCTTCCCACGCCCACGCAAAAACCCAAAGTGCCAGATATTTTCCAGCTCCTCCTCTTTCTCCCATATACACCAATTTAACTTTTCTACCCTAATTCGTTGTAGAACTCATTCGGCACAAAAGCCCTCTTTGGGCGGGTTGGATTTGCTAGTTCAATCAGTTCGATGCAATAATTCTTCGTGAAATTGGAATGAAGGCATTATACGTAGACAAGTGACTTTGGACTTAGCGCCAAGAAACACAGCTAGTGCGGACAGGGTGGAGGTAGGTAGAGGTAGGTAGACGAGTTTTTTTTCTCTTTTTTTTTTTTCTTCTGGATCATCGATTCACTTCGCTCCCAGCAACATGCAGCTGAGATGTTTTGCCGGCCTTCCTTCGCTTCCGCAGGTGCGTTGATGTTATATACCCTTTTGATCCGAGCGCACGGTGGCATTGCTATCACGTACCGTGCAACCCTGAGCAAACCCGTCAGCCTTCAACCGGGATGGGTTTCCGCCCATTTCAATCTTTCCAAGCCCCACCGAGGTCTTGTTTTCTCTTGCTCGGCCTATGAGCTTCTGTACAACTTCAAGCCACGGTGTCTCGGGGCCTGGGGGCCAGGCATGTAAAGAAACCGATCTTCTGCGCGGAAGTTGATGCGCTGATCCGTCACTTGTCCGGTGCTATCAAGATCATCTAACGAATTTAATCCCCTGGGCACGGAGATATCACATGATTTTTCTACGATGGAAAGTTTGCTGCCGGTTCATTGGCCGTCCAAGTCTCGACGCTTCCAATTGGCAGGGTGTTGTGTAGGAAATCGAACATGATTCGATACCAAGGGAAAGGACGTGAGGATGCAAGTGGTTCGAGTTCCCAAGCAACACCCTCTCTCCGGGTAATTGGATAAGCAAAAACCAAGCAAACACACTCGTCGACAAGTTTGTTTCAAAGGAGAAAACTTTTTAGAGCGTCCTAACTGCCTACTCTTAGGACGTTGTGGTTGAGGATTTCAGGTTGCATGCTTCCACTCCTGCGTCTTGTGTTTGGAATGAAAACATTTCAGACAATACGGTGCGATACCCGTCCAGCTCCGTCACCAACAGCAGTACATGGGATTCAACGCCAAGCACGCTGCAGCGGAAACGGAATCAGGAGCACAGAACCCTCCACACCTGGTGCTAGTCCGGGGACCCTCACCGGCTGCATCCAAAATCTTCGTGGGTCAAGGGTCACCCCTGACTCCCAGGGACCAAAGGGATTCCGCAGGAAATCAACGCACATCCTTGGGAGGCCGGGCGGGACCTGGACTGGACGGGACTCCTCCTCGCTGGATGGATTGGGGACGAGCACCATCAACCACGGCACCTAGCATGGACACACTCACCACTCTCACCCTTTGCACCCTTCCTAAACCCTCATCCTGGGCCGGACGCATTGCAACGGGGACTGACTAGGGTAGGAATCATCCTGCATTACTGTGTACAATGGACCCAGGCCCGTCGCATCCCGCGAGGTTTTCCTGAGGACAATGCTCTCTCTTTTGCTTTGATGCTCCTCCTTGACTTTCGGACTCTGACCCTGCTGAGCTTTCGGTTGGCTAGCTATCTCTCTTACAGACACTCCCTGGAACATCTCACTCACCCACTCACTCACTCATCCAATTCACGTCAATCTCATCTCAACAAGACTCGCTCCGACAACAGCGACATAGCATAACAAACAACAATATAGACTTGGCCTGGAAACTCGCCAAGTCGATCCCCGTCCCGTCCCGTGTCCACTTCGGCCGAGGGCACCGACTGTAAGTATATGTAGAGGTATCTGAGTGAGAGGAACAGCGAGAGAGATCCACGGTCCACACTGCAGGGCCCTGTTCAAATCCATCTCCACTGTCCACTGTCCCCAGTCTGCAGTCCACCAGCTTGACACCGCCCACACCCAGTCCACATCCAGTCAGTCCCTTTATAGCAACGAGCAACCATGAAGCTGTGGGCCGTTTCTTCCCTGCCCGTTTACACGGAACAAGGTGCACGAGGCAGGTCGGAGAACAGATCCAAGTCCTCTTCAGTTTCCGTCACTACTGCAAACCACCGAGTTGCACCAACTTCATCCATAACAACAACTCCAACACCCACCACTTTGCCGGTACCGGCTTTCGCTCCTTCAAACAACGGCCACTTGCTACATTACGATCCTTCCGACTACATCCACAACGAGCTTCTGGAGCCATCCCTCAATGGCCCGCCGTCAGCAGAGGGCATTCGACAGCTAAGCAAGCAAATGAAGAAGGTCTCCCAGAAAGACAAGCATCTCAGTCACCACACAACCTCATCAGGTTCCTCCTCGCTACGCTCTTTAACTTCAACCGACTCACCCAGTACCGACGGGGCTTTCAGTCTTTCGAGAAAATCTTCAGGACGATCTACGAACAGCCACACCATGCCGAACAAGGACCGCCCCGAGAGCGTCCAGATCTTTGGCAAGACGCTCTTTAACCGACGAGGCAGGCTGAAGCGTGAGAGCAGTTCTCAGAATCTGTATTCGGCCGAAACGGGCAGTGATGCCAATCTGCCGCTCCACCCCACCTCGCAGCCAGCGCCAACGTCAGCCCCTTCAAGGGACTCGTCCATCCCGGCCTTCTTCAGTCGCCGCCGGACCATCAAGGCTGAGAATGCCGAAGACTCTGTAGGCCAGAGGAAGATTCAGATCTCTGGGCCGTACAACTTCCAGCATGTGGCACATACCAAGAAGGGCAGCAATGTCGATGACCTGCACTTCTCCGACTTCTCATCCGACTCGCTTCCCCTTGCTGATGTTGATCTGCCACCCTCGCACCGCCCTCCTTCCATGTCCGCCAAGCAGACATCACCTCGACGGCTCATCAAGCACGCAAAGTCGCAGGATTCGATGAGCATTGCGCCTCCCCGTCCTCCCAGGTCTCCGATTGAGGAGTCCATTCCAGTTCCCCCCGTTCCCGGCATCCCGCCACGAGTGTCCAGCCGCATTTCCACACCGGCAGATGGCCTCGACCCATTCACCTTGGGCCGGCCGCAGACAAGTACCGGATTCCGTCAGGCCCAACCACTTGCTCTCGACACAGAAAGTCCCACTCCTCCGGTGACATCCCACGGACACACCCGCATGACGAGTGTTCCTGACAATGACCTCAACTGGCCGTTGCCCGCCCCGGCGAATCCCGCGTTTGATGCCGTCCCGCTAGCAAATGTGCTCGAGGAGGACTCTTCCATCGTGAAGCCATCCCGCGCTAGCGTCATCAGCAACTCGTCGCTCCGTGCCAGCCAGTCGGTCCCGATGCTCCGGGCTTTCTCTCCACGACAGGGCTATGATCACCACAACCGTGAACCCAGCGATAGCTTCAGACCATGCGCCCTAGCGGACGCCCAGCGAGCGCTAGTGTCCGCCCTAGATGAGATCATCGGAGGCGATCCTTCGCTTTCGCGGGAGAGCTGGGAGGACGACATCGATTACTGCTACGAACACGCCGCCGAGGCGGACTGTGACTACGAATGGGACCGCCCATCGCTGGACATCAGCCGGGACTTTGGAAGCACAGCGCCCATGGAGTACCCTTACCACCGCAAGAAGCTGTCATGCGACCCCAGTGCTTCCATGCTCACTCCGGCCCAGCTGGACATCCCCTCCCTAAGCCCAGTCAGCCTCAACTCGGCCACTACAGCACACGAAGCCATCACACCAACAGGAATGACGGCCGGCCCCCCGCCCACCTTCACCCACAGCCACAAAACCTCCAACTTCTCTCTCCCGCGGATCGAAGCTCCTATCCGCTCCGCCTCTTCCGAACGGCTTAAAACCCCCGAGCTGCACGCGCGCAAGCCCTCGGACGCCTCCAGCTTCAAGGAATCGCACGGCTTTACCCTCTCCCCCTCGCTGCTGATCCCCACCGATTTTCAGCGACAGATGCGCTTGGACTCCCTCGACGAAGTCTCAGGGGCCGGAGCTGAAGGAGACTTCAGCGACTGCCGCGGCGAATACCCTTTTGCCACCCACACCTTCTGCGAGCCCGGCATCTCGTCGTTAAAGTACAATCCGCATCGTGCCTCTGCTTCGACAACTGCCACGCTCGAGAGCATCAATTCGGGCCGACACGTCTCGACGGCTTCCATCTCGACTGACTTTACAAGGTTGACGCTGAGCACTAATTCGCTCGTGGATATGGAGAACTGCAATTACGAGTCGCCCATTTGCGAGTTTCCGAACGGCAACAACCACGTCCGATCTGAGAGCGTCAGCGCCAAGGGCGCCGCCATGCCTCCTGTGCCCGAGTTTGAGGAGATCTCTGACGAGTCCCTCCGCCGGGGCGAGAGTTTTCCTAACCTTGTCGGATTGGCTCAGGATAGTGCTGAAGCACCAGTAACAGGCTCGAAGCGAAAGGATTCGATGCTGGGGCTGCAGAGGCCAGGCAGAGGCCGCGCAAGGACAACTAGTCTCAGCACGCCACCGCCCCCGAACCAGTTTTCGCTATTTCCCAATGTGAAGTTGACGGGACCTCAGATCTAGTTCCGTTCAGCCAGAAAAGGAGATAGGACAATGATCAAAGCCAAGTTTGGCAAAACAGTCCTTACCAAGCACCAACACTGCCATCACTACCATTACTACCATCAACATCCCGGCGCACCGAATTGTCTTGCTTGAAACAAAGCATACGCGGTGATCGCGCGATTTCATCCTTTCCAACAACCAGCCAATCTTCTTCCTCGGAAGAGGAGGAGTGGCCGGCGTATTTTCCTTATTACCTACCAACCGTCGTCATCGTCATTGAGCATCATCAGCATCGTTCATCGTTCTTTCCTTTTCCGTAGAAATAGACCCTGGGAATCTGGAGGCAAACAGGCAGGGAGCAAGCACCGCGCTTTTTTTCTTCTTTTTTTTTTCTTGATTTCATACCTTGTTCTTGTCCATCCTACTGTTTTCTATATGCAGTTACCAGTCAGTCACTCAAATCGGTCCCAGAAAGGGGCAGTGTGCGGGGCGGGGGAAAATGGAGGAAGGAACGAAAGAAAGAAGAATGAAAGGCAGACGGAAGGGGGAATACCAAAAGTTTCCGATTACTCTTGCCCTTTTACACACTTCAAATCCCTCACTGAAACTCAACAATCACTCGACTTCACAACACACGTCATCAACACCGACCGACTATCCAATCACTTCACCACAGTTTCGACAACACACTCACTCACACCACACCATCTACACCACCACCACACAAATTTTCCTTTATTTTTTTCCCCCCGTCTCCGATTCAGACATTTACGAAGTTATGACCGTTATGAAAAGTGGGGAGAGCTGGGGAAGGGGGAGGAAGGGGAGGGGGATATATATGCGGAGAAGTCTTTACATCAAGCCATTTGTCAAAGATCCTGTGTCAATAGAAGAGTAGATGTCGCATGTAGCATGTATTATAACCACCAGGTACCTACCTACCTGTATATTTAAGAACCCTTTACTGGCTAATGTGTCTCGTTCATATGTACTCGTAAGATTTTAGGGAAGTTTTGAGATGCAAATCTTGCCAGTTGAGCTTGTACCGGGGCAATTCTTTGATTATGTGCTAGGCTTTACTTTACTTTAATAGCAGATCGGTAGGTTTAGGACAATATGGTTGAACTTGGGTGGTTTGCTTGACTACAGGTACATCTTCGCTTGTTCCCAAATGTTGTAGACATTATTGGGGATTGGTAGAGGCATCGAGAGTCCAGCAATTCGGATGTACGTATCACAGGACACTGAAAGAGGTCCGTGAATTCTGATTCGCAGATTGTTTTGCCTTTTTTTTTCTGGTCTACTGTGTATAGCGGCCGCGGTGATCCGATCGGAAAGTTCGTCCGAACCTCAAGCAACAAAGTGGTGATACTGTAGTCTTTGCGTTAATAACAAGCGCAAGCGCGTTCTACATGGATTCGACTTTCTGTCAGACAGTGATATCTTCATGGAAACCCCTCCCACCACCCCGATAATACACAGTCCTAGTTTCTATTGTACCCTAATGTCCTATTCAAACCAGAAAAGGTCTGCCGTTCAGGAAAACGGACATCCATGACCTCTGTTCAGATAACCGTGTCGGCGGATATCTTGCCTCTGTGCGACTTTGTCACTTGATTTCGCCAAATTTTCTGCCACCTGTCTGGACTGGACCCAACAAGTCCTGATCCGGGATAGACTTCGCGGTGGTGCGACAGTAGATTATAACCAGCAGGACCTGTCCATTCCCACCAAAAAAGAGCCCAGGAAAAAGCACATCAGTCACTTTCTGCTTGCACTGGCAAACACTGATCGGTTGAAATCGCCCATGTTGGACCGGATTCAGGTAATGCCATAGTCCGCTTCCTCTACAGACTTTATATCTCTCCAAGTTGATGCGACGATATAGTACTAGTCCCTCAAGATTAAAGGTTGGGGGCCCATGCTTTGGTGCAGAAGCAGTCAAGCTCAAGCTTTGAGGTTCGGCGCGAGCGGAGCCGAGCGACCGAATGTGCCAAACGGGAACGCCATGGCACCAGGTGGAAATGCACGACATTGGAAGATCAGGGCTACCTTTGCACTTTCCAGAAGCACCCCACTATTGTTTTGAAGCCTGGCAGAAAATCACGTTATTCCAACGATAACCCTTCCGTGTGCGCCTTCCATCACATGAACTTTCGCCGAGCTCGGTTGCCGTGGACGAATAGGGATGCTAAAGCAATCTGCCAGAGCCGCCGTCGAGGTCGTATTGCATGCGAGCGAAGGGCTCTAGTGCCCAGCAGAGACGCAGCGCGCCAGTACAGGAACAAGCCCATCGGGGATACGGAAAGTCAAGCACAGCACCGTGACGCGGACGTGCTCCGTTTCGAGTATCGGCGCAACTTTTCTAATGCTTCTTTTAGGCAGGTAGCCGCATTCGTCTAATGCACATCGAGTTGGGTCGTGTCGTCTGACATGAACGTGGACCCTCCGCTTGGCGGCAGCATCAGAAAGAGCACGGCGGGCACCTGAGGAGTTGGCCCGAGGGCGAGGCACCTTTGTGTCTGGTTCAATTTCTCGAGTTCGATTCGGCGTTGGCAATTGCTGTGGTAAAGGGCCATTTTGATCTCGAACTCAGGTGCGACTCGTGTTTACAGCTGTACCACGAGGAACCATTAGCACCGCATGTATCACCTCCGGCTGCTTTAATCTCGGGCTGACAGGAAACGGCACTTACTCCAAGAGACTTGAGAGTATTTGCAGTTGGGGAACCCGTTCGTGTCGAGGAAACACACATATCGCCTTCAGGTCGCTGGAGCCGCAGCTTGGTCAACTCGAAGGGCCAAATGTCGAAGCAAAAAGTCCTTATCGTCTTTAGCTGATAGCCCCAGCCGCCCGCAAGTCGATTCGAGGCCCTGAGGATACCGCTTGTGGAACGCGAGCAAATTGGATGATCAAAAAGATAGCAAGAGACGTCAATACACTGCAGCTCATGTCAAGGGACTTGGACAAAGAGCGTCTCCTCATGGCTGGGGAATGATGAAAGTGTCAAGTTCTGCTACATGATAATTCGGCCGTGGTAGATGGGTGATCTAAGCTTCAGGGCCCGCCTTCCAGGTTGAGGCGTCGTTGCCAGATAAAACGGCGACTGGGGAAACTCCCGTCTTTCGGACTCCTGCCTCATCTAGTTGGTCAATCTATCTTCGCTTGTTCGGCTTGGAGGACAGATGTGGCCGGCGTTGCCCGCGGGCTGTTGCTTGGAACAACAGTTCCTGAGGTGTCCCCTCACTCCCGTCAGTTGTATTTGACGTCCCGACAAACAAAGGCTGTCCTTCCGCTTCCCCATGTCTGCGCTCCTCCGACGAACAGGGCTCTCAATTGTTCACTCGACATCTCAAAAATTCCCCAATAGCCCCACCTGGGCTGTATGTACGATCCCAAGGAATCGAGGACCGCAAAATTGAATGGCGGCGCAGATCATGATGAAAGGCGCCTGCGACAACCACACAAGCTGCACTCATGTGACTTCGGTTCGTTGTTCTACACTACGAGAAGAACTTGTTTGTGGGCGAAAGAGGACACAGTACCCGACCACAGCCGGCACAGCAGCAGCAAGTCCAAAGCGGAGAGAGAGAAACAGCGAAAAGCCGTCCTTATTCATCTGTCCCATTGGGGTCATCATCTGGGCTACTATGTACTGTTTAGAATAGTCCATACAACCTGAAAGCCTACATAGTTGGGCGGGGATCTCCATCCAATCGTACTCGCCAGTCATTTTGCGGGGACGAAACGCCCAGCATCCATCCATTCAGCAGGACATAGGTAGCTAGTACACTATTCTAGTCGACTGTAGGTCTAGTCGGTCTGCACCCGGATACCATCCTCCTGCCCTCCGACTCTCGAACCAAACTGCAATCAGGCCATACTCTCTTCTCTTCCATTTTACGAACAAACACATCCCGTACAACGACCAATCCGACTCCGATTGTGTTGCTGTCATGGAAGTCACGGCTGGGTCAAAGGCAACGGAAATCATGAAGTCTTCCGCAAACCGGGACTTGCTCGGTCGAACCGGTCTGGTGCATAAGACAGTGGAGGCACCTCTACGTGGCCTCCTGAACTCTGGACCAGGTCACGGTATGTCCCGGGCTGCTGCCTCCTCTAGTTTGTGTGTCGAGGTATCGAGCCAACTTCATCCAAGGTCGTATCTGCCGCTGCTCGCCCATAAAAAATCACCTCACATCTTCCAATATTTTTGGCATGGAAACAACACAAGACCTGGCGCACATTCTTCTTCGTTGCCTACCTACCGATTCCATTTTACGTCGGCATTCATTGGGATGGCGTCACCTCTGGACCGCAAATATCACGTGCGGCTCTGTTTCAATCCCTGCCCAGCTTCCGCTTTCCGCGCGATGCCTGTCAAGGCCTGTCACCTCAAGGCCTGTCTCACCTGTCTTAGCACTCTGCGCTACCAAGATCGAGGGCTGAATCCCAAGGGTTAGGTACCCAAGCAGGCCAAGGGCTTCCTTCCCCATACTGTCCGCCCTATATTACCGTCGTCTTATCATGGCGACGACCAGAGCTGTCAAACCAGCATTTGATCATTATCCACCTCAGTACGATATGCTCTGTCTGTTAACCAGCCTGTCCAGCAGCCCGTCTGCGCATCTGCCTCGGACGTCCCAGTCTGCCGTTGCTTTTGCTGCCTCAAGTTTCAGCAAACACGCGACCGGAAGCCGGATGCCATGCGAGTGCCTCCACAATGCGCGCGGCTTCGTCAACCCCGGCCTCTTCCGATTTTGGTCTGGAGCCCTTCCCCACCGGAGACAGGAGACAGAAAGACTGGCCACACCCAAGGCGACCATCCAAAGGGGAGACGATGGAGCAGACGGTCTGCCGGGGTCTAAAAAAAATCCAGCCAACTCCATCGGCGTGTTCTGCATAGCAGCTTATTCGTTCAACACGGGACCACTCTAGTCGCTCCCAGTGTACACCCGTAGCGCGATCAACCGCAGCATTGCATTCTTCTGATTCGCCGATTTCTTGATTCTGGAAACCGCAATGGGGCTTCTCCAGTCCCTGGCCTATTTTGGTGGTGACGGTGCTACCATTGCTGGCCCGTTGAGCCGATGGGACTATGGATCTCTGCAAGTGCCTCAGTGCTGAGGGACGTCCTGCAAGACAACCTGATAATCTCCCCGGTCTTAGCAGTCGAATGTAGGACTGCTTTAGGGCTGCAACATGAATCGCACCCTGCAGCCTATGTATTTGACGGTTACTACTCCCGAGTACTCTGTACAGATGTCACAGTACAATTTGGCCTGTACAGTCACCCTTGGTCACCATACCCTTGAAGATTCTTGACGAGCATTGCCCACCGACGTGTCACGACGGCTGTGGTACAGCCTGGCATTTCATGGATCAAACTAATTTGCTATATGGATTCTGCAATAGTCTTGTTCGTCATAGCAGAAACGGGCGGTAAAACGACGAACTCGGCATCGGAATTGCGATTTTCATCAGTCACTCACTCATCATCTGCCATTCTTGCAATGAGATCTTGCCTCTCGAAAATGATGGATCCCATCGTTGCTCTCTCCGCCCGAATTTCTTTCCAGATGCAGAAGGCATAAGCTAGGAGACATCGTCCGGTCTCTACCAGGCCCGACCAGGGTCAGCGACCCTCAACTACCCTGGCAGAGCAACGGCGCCTGGGGTTCAGTACCTCAGGGGTGATTTCACATCGTCGTCAAAAGTTTGCTCGGCTGTGTGGGTGTGCACACTTCCTACCGTCCATTGTCCACGGTAAGGTAAGGACGGCGAATGGTGGCGGACGTGGCTTCAAGTATAGGTGCAACATACTGGACACTCGAGCGTGCCAACCGGCCATGTCGAGTAACGCGGTGCTATATACTCGGCTGCCGCGGCTACAGTCACTCCGCAGCCGGATCAACCATGGCCCTTTGAAAACCAAAGTGTCAAGAAGGGACGATAAAAATGTAACAGGATCGAGGACGGGCGGCACTGCACAGAAAGTAGGAGAGTGTCCATATAATAAGGAAAGGCCCAGCGGCTCGGTCCGAGCAGGTAACCACTAAGCCAGTGGCTGCCATAACCTCCGCTCATATCTTCGCAAGTACTACTGCGTACGTGGTATTCCTACGAGGGTCTGTCAGCCACTTGACCTGCAACTCGGGAGATCAGGTAATCCCCTCCGTCCCGCCCCCTATACATACATGGTACATCTGAACGGCACACTCGTTTAGGTTTAGCCCAAGTTACTGACTACCAGGTGGGGAGACCTGAAAGCCATAGGCGCTCACTCCACCACCATTCATCCTTCTCAACAAGCATTGCCCCGTTCTTGTGCTTCTACCAGCTTCTTAAGGGTAGCCGGAACTTAGTTTGGACGACAGAACAACGGCCAGCGCAAACAAGACTAATCTCGAACAAGCTCGATCTACCACGGGCATTGGGCATACGGCAAGCACAACTTCCCAAAGCCGTCTGAGTCTCACTTCCGCATATTAGGGCTGGACTGGATAGGCGAGAAACGTGTGAGATCCCTTGATCCCGAACGGAGTGAATTACTTAGGTAATTTGTGCTGAGCGAGGCGTCGGCGGTCTGAGTACCACCTGAATGTTGACAGCGAATGGAAGAGCCGATCTTAGCCTGGTCGTCATCTATCCATGGAAGTATATAGTGACCTTTAGCGAAGAGTCAAGAGTCCAATTGCTTGTGGACCACGCCATATTTCACCGAAAACTTCATATTTCCCGGCTTTGCGTGTTTGGGTTTCCGCTGCGCATAACCTGGGACACAACCGCTTCAAAGGATGGCACGAACTTATGGCGATCAACCGGGTTTCGACAACTACGGCGCCGGAACATATGAGGTACGCAAACTTTTATTGTCTTACTCGCCTCTTTCCGATCTAAACCGAGCCTTTCACCCGGAAGTCAACCATTTCTGTACCCTGCTTAGCGATTTGAGGGCTGGACCTGCTGGGTGAGCGGAGGGACAGTCAGAGAATCAGCATTGCCCTCCCTCAAACACCCAAGTGGCTGGAGACGACTGTGTCGTGCAGGCTCTACAGGTCAAGAAACTCGAGCAAGTCAGACTCCACAGCCAAGGCTGCTTATGTGGATGACTGGATGACTTGAAACCCAACAGTTCGAGTGAGCAAAATGTCCTCATTGATCCCTAAGACTTCGGTGCGTATATGGCATAGTTGCCGGTCATAACATGGTCGATCAGGAGAGCATTGTGAACTGGGAGACAGGAGACAGCTTTCAGGAGATCTCGTTGTCGGGGTCATACAGATAGACGAAAAGGGAGAAAGCAGTCATGAGGTTGGTAGAGATAACGTGAGATGGAGGGCCGGGACTCTACGCATGCCTTTATACGCCTCGCAAGCAAGCAAATCCGACCATCGCAGTATAACTGACATATCACAATGCATTTTCAGGAGATGATGACCGAAGTACCCTCAGCCTTCAGTCTCGGCAGCGGTCCGAAAAGTCTTGGCATACCCGAACACGCCACTTACTCCGAAAATCAAACCACTTCAATCCATACCACACACCAGCGGAGCGGGCCGAGCTTACCCTATCCGAACTTCGCCTCTTCAGCCCGGCAAACCACGCTTGCAACTTCTCCAAGTTTTCCTGTAACGACAGCGTCATATCACGTTCCGACTCCTGAGAATCCCACGCAGCCTCCTTACTATCAGCAAGGGGCTGGGTGGGAGCAACAACAACTACCATCCACGAGCGCCGCCGCTCTGTACAACCGCGAACACACGGCGGTTCCAGCACCTCCGGCTTTGACACCCTACGAATTTGCGCCTTCGCATGATATTTCGGGTTCTTGCCTCGGTGACGGTAGCACTTACGGATCGCCACCTGTTGTCCAGAGTCCAATACAGCCCGGGTTTGGGTTCTTGTGGCCGAACGGTCACCCGCCTAACAGCGTTGGATCGAACACGCCTTCCCAAAGAGCTATAGCATCACCGACTGCGAGAACATTCGAATCCATCAGCGCGCCATCCGACACTGGATTTTCGGATCACTCGGACGGCGTCACTTATGCAAACATTGATGAGAGAGCCAATCAGCAGCAGCAGCAGCAGCAGCAGCAGCAGCAACATCGATGGGTCCAAACTACTACCGCGTCAATGGAAGGATGCAACAAGAGCGAGGACGGTCCGTGGAATACCGGCGAAAAGAAGGCCTTTGGCCAAATCATGACACCGATATCTTGCGGGTCACCGTTCAACGCAGCCGCAGCAGTGCCAGCAGTACCAGGAGGTGCTGCTAAGGCCGCGAAAGGGACCGCGTCTGCGACTGCCGCCTTGAGCAAGAACAAAGGAAAACTGCGAAGCGCCTCACGGGCTCCCAAGAACATCCAACCGCGACCGGAAGAGACGCCGGAAGAGCGAAAGTCGCGCAACTCGCATAATTTGGTGGAAAAGCAGTACCGCAACCGACTCAATGCCCAGTTTGAGAGGCTCCTGGCTGTGCTCCCGGACTCAGTGCGCTCATCGATGACCATGATCGGCGGCGGTGGCGGGGACCCGAACGGCGTCAACGGCAATGGTGTTGGTAGCGTTATACCGGGCCAACACCCTTCGCTTGACTTTAGTATTGAACGGCGTCTGAGCAAGGCCGAGGTGTTGGATATGTCGAGGCGGTACATATTATCGTTGGAGAAGGAACGGGATACTCTTGAGAGGGAAAAGGAACAGTTGATGCATAGCATTGATCAACTGAGGCAAGGCCATGGTCATCCCAGCCACGGTGGCCATGCTGGTGCTATGTACATGGTGGATAGGAACGGAATACCGATAGGGCATGGGCACATGAGAGGAGTTGGAGGTTGATTCAACCCGGTCTTTTGTTTCTCTTCGTCGGGGGTTGTATAATCTTTCCTCGTGTCAATCTATTCAACAGAACATACCAAACAAGAAAGAAGGGAAAAAAAAGAAAGAAAAAAGAAGAAGAAGAAGAAGAAGAAGAAGAAGAAGAAGAAGAAGAAGAAGAAGAAGAAGAAGAAGAAGAAGAAGAAGAAGAAGAAGAAGAAGAAGAAGAAGAAGAAGAAGAAGAAGAAGAAGAAGAAGAACAGAAAGGAAAAGGGAAAAAGGGCGTTATAGAAGGTACAGAGTGTAGAGGTTGGTTGCGCTTTGAGAGGGTTTAAGGAGTACCTTCAGAGGTGTTGATGGTCATATGTGTATGTCTACTTGTTATTGCTTTTCAGCAGAGAATTCGAGCGAGCGGAACTGCGGACACCCAGCACACGCATCATGCTGGCATTAGCTAAACATATGGTTATGATTATTGAAAATTGGATCAGTTACTGGGTAAAACTATAGGTTGTGTCGAGTGTCCAACAGGAAATTAAACACATAGACTACCAGGTCATCAACAGCCGGCCCCCCCCCCTTTTTTTTTTTCCCCCTTTTTCCCTTTTCTTGATGGTATATACAGAAGCTTTGTGTATAACCGTTGGTGTACAGAGGACGCTGTCTGTCTACCCAATCTGTGCTTAGTATGGGCAACCCATATCCTTTTCTGGTTTGTTCTTTTTTTCTTTTCCTTTTCCAAGAGATAAAATCCGGATACACATTGGTTCAGCCGCATGTCAAAATAGATTCGACAATGATGCGGAAACGTATAGATACTCATTCTTGTCTCTGAAAACACACTATTTAACGCCGCTTTTCCTTTAACGCAAAATCAATCAGGTGATAATCTTCTTCCCCACGGGATGCCATTGAAACGCCGCCGCCTGCCTGCCGACCCAAAGATCAAACCAGCACACCCACACACATACTTGAGATCAATGCCGAGCCGAGCCGCGCCACTTTCCGCCAACCACTGACTGGAATTGTCGCGTTTTGACCACCATTGACCGTCCCGAAAAAACACATCGAGACTTTCTCCGACCTGGCATGCCAGAGAGTGGCCAGATTTCCCTTTCGCACTCATGGCCCTTCTTTCCAATCAGATTATGCGTTTGACCCCCTCCCCCCCCTCTCTCTTTGGCCCCCACGCTAAAGCTGTTTGAGCCAGCTAAAGTCATCCAAGTGCGCGCAGATTCTTGGCTGCCGTCCGTTCATCGTTCTTTCTGCCGTCGTACTGGCGATGGGATTTTCTGCAGGCGGAGTCACGGGACATATCACAATCCCGTGTCCTCTCCCTTCCTACAACCCAACCGAGCAGGGAAGACACGATCCAACGTCGACGCGCCTTCAACTTTTGGGAATACCCATGCCCTGGCAATCTCATCTCTTCCACTTCCCCAACACCTCCCGTTCCCTTCTCGCTGCTCGAGATAGGATATCTAACTGACTTGGACCAAACTGAGCATAGCCAGACCATGCCAGGCTAAACCTTATGGTCCATTACAGTAGTAATAAGTAGTAGTAGTAGCAACAACTTTCGACTGCGCTTCTGCTTCCGCTACCGCTGCTGTTGCTGCATCAGCCGCACCGCCATGCGCTAATCACACTCATACCCATCCAGCACCTCCCCACACGCCGCGTATCCGGCGAGCCAGCTGAATGTCCTTCTGCATGATGGTGACGCGCTTGGCGTGGATGGCGCACAGGTTGGTGTCCTCGAACAGGTGGACGAGAAAGGCCTCGGCGGCCTCTTGCAGGGCCAGGATGGCTTGCGACTGCCAGCGCATTTCCTCGTCCATGGGGCGGAATTGCATGGCTATTTCGCGGACCTACGGTTACAAGAAAGGGTAAGTCACGAAATCATGCTGGTAAAAAAAAGCGTACTACGCATAAACAACAGTACGTACCAATCGCGCAAAGGGAAGCTTAGCAACCAAGAGATCTGTCGTCCTTTGGTAGTTGCGGATCTCCTTGAGCGCAAGCGTGCCGGGCCTGTAACGCCTCTTCTTACCCTGGGGGACGGGGTCGCCGGCTGAGTTTGTCATTGTTAGCTGCGTGTGATCCTAACTTCGGTTGTATCCAATGGATACTCTCCGCGCGTGCGCGCGCATCCGTACGCGCCGCGCCTTGGGTATGTTGCGCTGAAAGCACCGCCGTAGATGGGACTAGGTGGATGGAGTGGTACGACATACGCTGAACACTGCTGGCGCGCGACTTCCTTCTTCCCGGGGGAGTAGCCTTGGGCGTCGGCACCGCCGCGGCTTTCTTAGACACCGCCTTTGACTTTGCTACTCCTCCCCTCTTTGGTGGCATTGTTGTTTATCGATGATGGTGAATGTATTGATAGGTGGTTGGTTCGCTAGTGACGCACTCGGATGGCGAGGCTTGAGGCCGTTGTTTATCGATAAGTCGTTTTTGAATGTAGTGAAGTGGAGGTAGCGGAAGCTGAAGCTAGGTGATCGCAATTGACAAAAGACCGGAGAGCTGGGTCGGTGTTGTTGTTGTTTACGTCGGGAGCTAGAGTGGATGCGCCGGCGGTGCAAGGCAGCAAGGATGAGCAATTCGGGGTTGTCGCAGTCAGGATCGAAAGGCAAGAAAGAGGACAAAGAAGATTCGAAATTGCCCAATATGTAGTGGCTCAGAAGGTGAATGAACAAAGCCGGCAATGGCCAACTCACACAATTACTATCCACGGTGTTTGTACACAAGGGGAGTGGTTGGGTTTAACGTCGACTCGCTGGAATGGGGAACCTTGACGCGTCTACCTACGCTTCTTTTTGATCGCGACTGGGCGCGCCGCTCGGTCACAGTGAATTTTGTGGGGTTCCATAATGGAGCTCGAGGAATGGGAGTCCGCTAGAGGTACCTCAGCGGGCAGGGACACGCAGGGGTTTGAATCAATCAATGGCAGCGGGGAAATGTGGGGTCCAGCCCAAGCAGTTTGTCAACGTCCAAACATAGAGGTACCTATATATGCATAAAGGCATACTACGGATAGTATCATATCTGGGCATCCATGTCATTCGCCCCTGTCAGGGCAAAGTTCGACGCACAGCGCTTCCAGTGGTCACGGCACCTCAGCGCTTTCCACTGCCACACTTGCAGCTGCAGCCGCCTTTCCCCATAGTTCCGCTAGCGAACCCGCCAGCCCGTGGCCCCGTCTTCCTTGCTTCCCGTCTTGAGACTACCTACCTAACCAACTTGTAAACTGTGCACCTATTGGAAACCTTGTAGAGGACACGACATCATCAACACCGCGGCATCTAGTCATTCGTCAACGTAACCTCCCACGCTCTTTTTCCTCGGGGTAGGCGTTATCACATAGTTAGGTCAAACGTATTCCGTCAAGAGATTGTTCCTCGTTCCAATCCGAATCCAAGCATCGTCGTCGTTGAACCTGCACCAGATTGGAGACGGTGCCCAATTCATACCATCCGTGTTAGCGACGCCGCTATCGCCCGGCAGACAGGACCCGCCAAGCATCCGATAACGAATCAACACCAACTGCGCAGTCGTTTGCTCTACAAACATATCACCATGGACCAGATGATCGGTGGTGGTGGCGGCGATGCCGGGCGCTTCCCGCTTGAGACGTGGTTCTGGGAGATGCCCATCTGTACAAGGTGGTGGACGACGGCAACGATGCTCATGAGTGGCTTGGTCCAGTGCGAGCTTATAACTCCCTTCCAGCTCTTCTATAGCTACCGCGCCGTCTTTGTTAAGTCACAGGTTCGTCGTGTACATGTTCATATTTCTACGAGAGAAATAATTCGCTGACATGGCTGCTGTTTGTCTTCCTTCTCAGTACTGGCGACTACTCACCACCTTCCTCTACTTCGGGCCCTTCTCCCTCGACCTTCTCTTCCACGTCTACTTCCTGCAACGCTACTCTCGATTACTCGAAGAATCGGCAGGCCGATCACCCGCCCACTTCTCATGGCTGTTACTGTACGCCATGGTGTTCCTCCTGATCCTGTCGCCGCTCGTTTCCATGCCATTTCTTGGCCATCCGCTTTCGTCGACGCTGGTTTACATATGGTCTCGCCGTAACCCGGATACCCGGTTAAGCTTCCTTGGGTTACTGGTGTTTAGCGCACCCTACTTGCCATGGGTACTCATGGCTTTTAGCTTGACCCTTCATGGCACAATTCCTAAGGATGAGTTGATGGGCATGGTCATTGGCCATATTTGGTACTTTTTCACCGACGTGTATCCTCCTCTTCACGGCGGTTCAAGACCCCTTGACGCGCCCATGTGGTGGCGTCGTATTTTTGGTATGTAGGCTTCCTTTGCTGCGCTGATGTATAATATGCTAACAACGATCTCAAAGAGGGCCGGCCACGCGAGGAGACCACGGATGGTATCAACAACGAGATTGCAGTCGCTGGCGCTCCCGAAGTTGCGCCACCCGAGGTCCGCTAAGGCGTATGAATTGGGGAATGGGAAGCCGGTTGTACAATCCTAGTCAGGACCACGGGCTACAACTGCATGACAGGTTAGGTCATGCTAATTTGCTGATATTTCTGTTTTAAAAGGAGGATACCAGGCGTTTTTAGGGAATTCGGGATCAGTTGACACAAGACACTCATTCACTACGGCACAAAAGCAGCGAACTTTGTGCATGCGGTCTTGCGGTTTCGTTCAGGACAACACCATGACATATGACAGGAAGAGCAAAACCAGGTCTACGTCAAACCAGCTATGCCAGAAGGCCCGATTACCACAAGCTTAGGTAGCGGCCAGGTCGCTATGGCAAAAAAGGAAACAGCTGAATGGTCGCACACCAAGCTTTGGTTGATAGGTGTTATCGATATTTCGCATGCATTTGGGTATAGATATATGGCGCTTAACGCAAAGAAGCGACCTCGGCTAACGTATTGTTTTGTGCTTTAATTTCAAATTTTGATGGCTATAAAGGCTATGTCCCATCCCTTTTGGCTGCTCCTATGCCTGTTCAGCTTGGGCCTTCAGGAATTGAGTGACATACTCCTGGCGGTAGGGGTTCTCATCAAGCCCCTCGGTGCGGTTCAGAGGCGTCCACTTGGGCTCTTCCTTGAACAGACGCATAGCCTGGATATACTTTTACACAGTAAAGGGTATGTCAGTTCTCCATCTCCAAAAATTTGATGCCAATTCCACCGAAACAGGAATAGGGATAAACATACGTTGGTATCATCAGTAGTAAACCTATGATAAATGCCTGCAGGCAGGATGATCAAATCATCCTTGACAAGCTTGATGCGAATCCACTCGTCGCCCTCGTTGCGCACGTCAAAGTACCCGGCACCATCGCGAATGTACCGAATCTCCTCGTCCTCGTGCAGGTGCTCGTCGAAGAACTGGCGCACCTTCGTCTCGTAGATGGCCCCCATCTTCTCGGGCGAGACGATGATCTCGTCCCGGTTCTTGTAGCCGCGCTCCGCCGCCAGGGTGTTTACGCCCTCGACATCCGGGAACCGGAAGTAAAGGACGCCGACCTTTTCAAGCTCCGCGACCGTCACTTCCTTGCCGGAGTCGTGGGGGAGGCGTTGATCACCCTGATTTTTGTAATTAGTACGTGGTTAGTGACGGGTGATGGATGTTGGGCCTGGGGAAGGAATGGAAGATTTTCTATGACGGGAACCCATGTAGACACGCAGGCAAACAGGGAAGTGCGTCACGTTGAATCATGTGTCGAGGTAGCTTACAGGAAGGTTGTCGTAGAAGTAGGCCTTCATTTTGGGCTATTTTACTGTTTGATAGTTGTCTGCTTCTGGAACGGGGTAGAGGTATCAATGAGACGACGCCGCGGGGTTTTGGTAGGTGTCGTTGCGATGAATTGTGGGGCCAGCAAGTTAGGTGGAAACAAGAGGTTGGAGATGGTTCAGGGATGATGGTTCAAGTGTGATGACGTGTATAGACTATATAGAGTTCATTCCCTAATCTCGCGAACACTTCAGATGAAGGCCTTTTTTTTTATTTGGACCAGATTTTACGCTGCCACAGACAAATTTTCGGTTGTGGCCGGGTTGTATCATACCATGCCCATGTTTTACCACAAAAGCGGGTGACGTATGGAGGGGTTTTTCTTTGGTGAGATGCTGTACGAAAATTGCGCCATCGCCCCCCGATACAACGATTCGGCACTTGATCACCCGGCTCGGCTTTACCACGACCGCCCGGATTTCCAGTTCAGGGGTAGTAAACATTGATGTTGTACAGGGTTGTTGCATGTGCTGCTGCCAGGGACGTGTTCTTGGTGACGACTTATGGTCCTTGCGGAGCATCCAGAAGAGCCATTGTCAGTGCAGCTGCTGACGGTACCGGTAATTATCTTAATAGAAAGATTTAATGTTACTTCAACAAAAGAAATATGCTTGAAAAACATCGTGGAAAACACACGTTTGATAAAATCGATCAAGTTACCATAAACGGATTATTCGTACACTTACATAACCATGCATTGATAGGAAGCGAATGTAGAGATCACTTAAGGCGGGCGAATGCTTGTATCGGGATAGAAAGGGAGAAATGCAACTACTGGGGTCTGACTAACAACTTCATGTATCCTGTGAAATCCAATCTCGTGAACATGTCAGGGCTGATGCTCCTTCGGGACTTCATAACACACCTTGTTTTCATCGCCGTATCACGTCTTTCTTCAATCAAGCTTCGTCCACGACACCTCAGGCCTTGACTCGGTCATTAGATCATTGCTATTCCCACTGGTCGTGACAATGACATGAGATTCAATAAAGCGGGCGTCTGCGTATCGCACATTGCACCGCCGGCATCGCCAGTTGTTATCACTGAGCTTCAATAGGAATCTTGACTTGAGCCTTCTGGCGCTTCAGAGTACATCGAGTTCAAACCACCGCCCTTCATCACAACCTCCCCATGGAACAAGGAACTCCAAGCATGACCGGGAGTGAGACTCCTAGTAAAAAGGGGAAGGTCGCACTCCCAGCGAGTTGCGATCCACCACAGCCTGGCGTACCACGGAAGCCCCTAGTTTGGATCGTAAGAAGCCTCATTACCTCCCATACCTCAAAACCCCTCATTTGACTGACACACACCTACCGCAGGTCTTCGGCGGCACCGGCCAAATTGGCCGTTCCCTGGTCAAGAGCTGCCTCAACCACGGCGACTTCGTCACCATCGTAGGCCGCATCTTCGAGTCCACGCGGGAGCAGATGGCTGCGGCGCACCTGCACCACCCGCAAGCAGAGAACGCCTTCGGCACTCTATGCGACGTGCGCGACTACGCCTCGGTCAACCGGGTCATTGATCAGACGCTCGACCGGTTCGGGCGCATCGACTGCATCGCCAACTGCTCCGGCTACGGCGTCATCGGCGCGTGCGAGGACCAGGACGAGCACGAGATCCGCAACCAGTTCGAGACGAACTTTATGGGCACCGTGCACATCATCCAGGCCAGCCTGCCCTATTTCCGCGAGTTAGGGCACGGCGGGCGGTACATCATTTTCAGCTCTACGTCTGGGGCGCTAGGCGTGCCGGGTCTGGGACCCTATTGTGCGACCAAGTATGCGGTGGAAGGTCTGATTGAGGCGATGCTTTACGAGGTTGACGCGTTCAACATCAAGGCCACTCTCGTCGAACCGGGGTTGGTAAGGAGGGACGAGGCTGATACATCTATGGTGCCCCGCTGGGGCCATTTCTTGATCAAGCCGGCCAGTGAACCGTACTCACATGCGACGTCGCCGGCGCTGCATGCGAAAAGGATGGTGCAGTGGTTAGGCGATAAGCAGCCGACCAGTGCCCAGAAGTGCGCGGACTTGGTGTGGCAGCTGGGCCACTGCTCGTACCCGCCGCTGAGGTTGCTGTTGGGCAGTTATGCGATTGAGAGTATCCGGGACCGGTTGCGGTCAGTAACGGAGGAGCTGGAGGACTGGAAGCACCTGCATTTTCCGGTGGCGCCGGAGCCGGGGAGTAGCGGGGAGAATAGGGGTGAGGACGGCGAAAACAAGGGGAGTGATAATGTCGACAGAGACCAGGACATGGAGATGGAGGCTGAGACGTCTCCTACTAGCACCAAAGAATAATCACGGTTCGGTAATGATGGGCGCCTCAGCCTCCTGAAACATTGGACTACAAGACGCTTTCTGCCCGCTCCGAAGTTGCCGGCTGCAGTCTGCAGACACTATATAACGTCTCTCATCTGACCCCTTCACCACAACGGGCTCTGCTGTGCCGGTCTCATGGCACAGTGGTTCCGTTCCGTTGATGAAAACATTGCCGGGTGCGCGGTACTCGTGGCATGGTTTTCGTACGTCGCAGCTGGAGCATTGTGGTTCGTTCCACAAGCTTACCTGGGCGACCGAGCATTTTGCGATTTCCATCGAACAGCGGAATGGCTGGAGATAAAGCATTTGGGTGTTTGCATTTTTCTTCTTGCTTCTTTTTTTTTGGATTTTTGAAGGAGGCTTTTGTTGGTCGCAGTAGGGAAGATGCGCATCATCAATCTTAGGTTCAGAACACAACGAAGACGCGCTACGCAGACATGGCATTGAAGCAGGCCAGAACACGCTTAGGGGAGAATAATGGAGTGATTTAATGATATATCAACACCCGCTCCTTCTGGCAATTGCCCACGTGAAGCGCAAATCGCCTCTCAATCCGCTCCCCACATCTAGGCGTAAATGCATACTACCGTCTTCAAATTCATCATCCCTCTTCCTTTCCCGCTTCCTTTAACCGCCTCTCCCAACCCTACATGCCCTACCTAACACTCTCCCCATCTATCCCCACCCTCCGTACCAATCCATCGTTGTTATCCTTCACCCTCACCTTTATCACCACTCTTAGCTCCCTCACCAGCCTCCGCAGTGGTTTCCACGGTAGCTTTGTCAGTCGGTATTGGCACTGGTCCTGCCCCTGCTACTGAGTGCCAGTACCTTTTTCAGCTTCTCCCTTCATCTTGTGCTTCTCGGCGGCCTCGGCCTTGGCCTTTCTCTCCTCCTCGTGTATTTTCTTCTTCTCAGCCTCCCACTGGTCCTTTTCCATCTTGCTTTTCAGCAGCCTCATTGATTTTTCCAGCTGCTCTTCTTGCTTACCGCTGAGTTTTTGGCCGACGGATTCGTGCTTTGGGGGAGGCTTGTTCTCCATTTGGTGGATGACAGGAGGAAATGATCTATAATGTGTTATGTGGTGGTGCTGGTGGTGGTGGTGGTCTTGGTATTATCTGGAGTATGTGTGGGCTTCGTCGACTGACCCGCTGACCTGCTGTTGGAGGAAGAGAAGAGGTGAGAAGTGAGGGATGGTCTTGAGAAGGGACTCTGTATAGTTGCTGGGTTGACAGTACCTCGACTGATGTGAACGCAAGGGTCGCCTATGGTTTCGTATCCGTTTTTGGGTCACAGTTGCTTGTTTTGTTCTGTCTCGAGACGGCTCCGCGGAGATGGTTTGTAAGTGATGAGCAAGATACGGTAAGCGTGTACAGGGATGTCATTGGATTCGCGTCATTGAGACGAAGTAATCCCAATGATGGGCGAAATGCTGGATTTGTGGCTGAGAGGAAAGTAAAGGAGTGGCGGGCCACCAGGCCAGGTCTAAATACTGCCAAAACGGAAAACTGGATTGGGGTGCGCCTTCCACGCGTCTCATTATCCATTCACCTTCAGTTGTGAGTCACAAGTATTTGGAAATTAAACGATGTGGTCGCCCCTGCATTAGTTGTTGCGGATAGACTAATATTATCTTGTTGCTTGTTTATTGATGTTTTCAACGTCACCTCTGACACCCACAGCTATTTACTGTTTCCCTTCCTAGCAGTCTTCGTACACCGAGTCTCCGATGCTGCTGATGCTGCCCAAATCAAGAAACGGTCTCAGTAAACGTGCTCGTAAAGACTGGTGTGAATCAGCCGATGTTGCATCGTCGTTCCATTCCGCGTTTTGGGGCAGAGCAAGGCATCTGAGGTCATAGGTATTTAGACCCGAATACACTCGAGGGTATACGACTACCTCTTTATACACAGCACTCACCCCCCTTTTGGTTTCGTTTTTCCACGCACATCATCTTATGCAAACGCACTACTCATTGCCTGCGATTCCATTCCACGCATTCCTGCAACGTGACACCCTTTCCACCAAAGCAATCCAGCGCGCTGCCGATAGTCAGGTCAACCTTGCCACCGCTCAGTCTCTTGACGGTCTCCAGGTCCTCCAGGTTGCGACCGCCACCGGCATAAGTAACGGGGATGGAACACCACTCGGACAGCCGCTGGACGAGCTTCTCGTCAATGCCTTTTTGCAACCCTTCGTTATCGGCGGCGTGGATGAGAAATTCAGAGCAGTAAGGTTCCAATGCCTTGATGGATTCTGTTTGTGATTGAGTCAAAAAAAAATTGGATCAATGGGTGAGTCATCCACTAGAAAAGAACGCAAACGGTAAATGAGGAACGAAGAGACATAAATATAGACTTACCCTCGCTCACTTCCATGTCAGTAATAGTCTGCCACTTGTTCATGGCAACAAACCACCTGTTGTCTCCCTGGCGGCGACAGCTCAGGTCGATGACCAGCTTGCTCTTGTCACCGTCAAGGGCGGCAAGGACGGCGTCGAGGTGGGACTGGGAGAATTTGCCGTTGGGGAAGAGGTAGGAGGTGATGATGACCTGTGATGTTAGAAGCGGACATTTTAGCGGGGTGATCTTGTGAAAGGAGAAGGAAGGTATGAACGACGGTGGAAGGGAAGCTCGATGAGCCCGAGGTCAGAGGTCAGAGGGATGGATCATGATAGCATGCGGCACCCCTTTAGGAAAGTAAACAAACAAAACGTTCTGGGAAGGAGAACAGAAACATGCCCCTTCACAACTCCCCAACTCAAACCCAAGATGCAAACAACAGCCATGCCCAATACCTGTCCCACCCTAGGTAAAATCACGAAAACGCTTGACCAAAACACCACCAAACTAAAATCAACCAACCTTCTCAGCGCCCGCCTCCACCCACTCCCTCGCATTCGCATCCGTGATCCCGCCTCCGACCTGCAAGCCGCCTGGCCAAGCCTTCAGCGACTCCAAGGCCGCCTCCTTGTTCCCCGGCCCCAACATGATGACGTGCGCTCCCGACAACTCATTGTCGCGGTACAGCTTGGCAAAGTAAGCAGGGGGGTGGGGAGACACAAAGTTGGTCTTGAGTTCCGAGGTCGCGCTGTCGAGCGTGCCGCCGACAATTTGCTTGACTTGGCCGGCATGGAGGTCGATGCAGGGGCGGAAGCGCGTCATTTTGGTGTAAGGTGGGTGGAGGTTTAAGTTGTTGAGCAGTTGATGTGACTCGATAAAAGGTGAATGAAGCTTCAGGTGTCAAGGTTCTAGTGTGGGTGACGCGCAGGACGGGATGGGATGGAATGTGAGACCGATTCCCGGGCGTCATCTGGGCCCGGCCGGACCTACCTAGGTGACGTGCCCGTAATCGCAGTCAAGGATGCCACCCGCTACCTCTATGTTTCAGTAGGGTAGCCCTATGTGTTCAGTGGGCGTTGCGGGAAGATGTCCCGCTACCCTACCTACTAGAGGTACCCTACCAGTGCCGGACACAGGGGCAGTGCTGCAGATCCCTCCCCGACTCCACTGCATGCCGACTATGGGAACCCGAAAAGGGAGCTGTATGCAAGCTAGAGGTAACTAACATAGGTACCTACAGGAACAAGAATTATTACCTTATCGATAAGCCCCAGATGGTCCCTTGTCCAGCATTGGACCAACTGCAAGCCAAAAATTTTGGACTGCGGCAAACCAATCAGCTGCAACATAATCGCAACACCGACTTAATTTCAACTACATACCGTCTCGTATCTCGTCATCGAACGTCGTCTTTGAAAATGCCATCAGCCACACTACTAGGAAAGCGGAAAAGCATAGCCGCCCAGCCCGAGGCCAAGAAGAAAAAGAGAGTTGCGGAGGACCTTGAGGTCAAGAGAAAGAAGCAGAAACTCGCCAAAAAGGAGGAAAAGCCCGTGAAGAAGGCAGACGAGGAGGAAGAAGAGGAACAGCAAGATATCAGCGACGCGCTTTCCGTTTTCCAGCGCGCTTTTGAGGCTCGGTTCAAATCAATTGCTTCTGCCTCTGCTACCACTACCACAACAAAGGTCGAGAAATCAAAGTCGACCAAAAACAAGACAAGGAAAGCCCAAGAGGATGGGGACGGCGTCGGTGATGATTTTCACGAGGACCAAATACTTGAGGACGATGATGCGGTAGATTCGGGCTCGGAAGACGACTTCTCCGGCTTAGAGGATGAGGAGGATTATAGTGGCAGCGACAGTGAAGAGGAGGAGAAGGATGATGAGGATGCCCCCAAGGTAATGGTGGTGGACTACTCAAAGGACCCGTCAAAGGTGGACACGTCGAAGATGTCAAAGAAGGAGCTAAAAGCTTACTTGGTAGGTTCTTTCACTTTTCTCATATGGAGTTACTCAAAGCTTCTGGGGAGGACGGACGAGTTCACTAACACATTCCCACCAAAACCACAGTCCTCCAAACCCCCCAACGCCATCCTCGACTCCAACTCCCAAACAAACGGCACCAAGGCCAAAAAGGACAAAGATGGCGAGGGCGAGGACAGCGCCGCATTCCTCGCCAACGACCTCGCTCTCCAGCGCCTCATCGCCGAGTCGCACATCCTCTCCGCCGCCGGCGGCAACGCTTCACACTACCTCTCTAGCGCCGCCGCCGAAACCGATAAGAACACGCGCGCCTTCGCCGAGGGCCGCATCCGCAAAAAGACGACGGACATGCGCATGCAAGCGCTTGGGGCAAAGGGCAGTGTGCTGGAGCAGGAGAAGATGCCGATGAACATGCGCAAGGGCATCAAGAAGGCGTCGGAGACGTACGAGCAGAAGAGGAGGCGGGAGGCCAGGGAGAATGGCATCATCCTGGAGAAGGCGTCCGGCAAGGGCAAGGGTAATGTGAAGAAGAGGAGTGGAGGAGATAGGCCGGTGGATATGCCTGGTATAGGAAGGATGAGGGGCGCACAGCTTACCATCAGTTCAAGAGAGATCAGGAGTATGGAGAACTCGGGACCTGTCGGGAGAGGAGGAAGGGGAATGGGTGGAAAGGCCAAGGGCGGGCATAGGAAGAGGAGGTGAGGAGCGCGTTTTGGGCCTGTGCCTCATTGATGATTCTTGCCTTTCGGGTCAGGCGAGGTTCTGGTTCTCACCTGCGCTGGAAACCCTCCTTACGTCCTTGCCGTGTGCTCGCCGTGGACGGCATGGCCGGGAGGACAAAACATCCCGGCGCGTTTTACGAATGTGTCAGGCGATCATATCTGAGTCGTTGTCAGCCTGGTGCCGGATGTTTTAAGCATATGGCCTTCACGCCGGTTCGGAAGGGCTCTGATACATCTTGAGCGTTTCTCGTAACTGATTCACTATTGGACAGGCCTTCAAGTGCCCTCGGGCATCAGTCTTGCTGAGGCCACGCTGCAAACATTGTGGAAATGACGCAGCTACCTCTTTGACTCATCAGCATTGAAGCGCAACCTCATAATTCAAGATGGTGGGCGACACTTCGGTGCGGGGAGCAAACATGAAGAGACCAGTCCTTACTGTTTCCACGATGGAGCAACGTTCGTGAATCAACTTTATATGCAAGTCGAACCTACTCTAATAGCTACGATTCAGTCTATGTACGGAAAGCTCATGACCAGTTACGAAGCTCAAATTCTTGGAAAGATTTTCTTTTCTCTCTTTATCTCTGCTCGCATTTCTTTGTCTTATTACTGCTCTACTAACAAGACACCCAGAATTCGACAGAATTAAGAAGGGCACCAGCCCAATTAGACAATGAAGAGTAGGTAGGTACTAAGTAGTGTGTGTTACTCGGCAACGTGTGTACTTTACTCAAATGATGGCAACATAGAACAACCGGCAGCAAACACCAACGCGCCAGCAAGCTTCCAGATCCAGACCAGCCCGGCAAGAAGAGAGAGAGAGAGAGAGAGATGTAAAAAAAAACAGAGAACGACAAGTAGTAAAATGACCTTGGTCCTTTTGAAGCGAAGAAATAAAAAGAAGGCAGCGAGGCTATGCGACGCTTGCTATCCACCCGTCAAACATGCCAGAGCCAGAATTGATGTACGAGACCACCGCAATGCAACCAAATGCCATGTATGCAATGTATTGTGCATTCCGTGAATCCCGCGCTTCGCTGAACAACGGGCAGAAAACTAAGAGCACGATCATGGTTCTATGATGTCATACTCCACGGCGGTGCCCTATCACGATTCCAAGCACCGGGCTTTTCCACCACCAAAAGGCACCTCTTTCCATGCATCATCTGTTTTGTTTTCCCAATTCTCTCATATCTCTTCACAGCATGTTCTCATGACTCAACATTACAACACTTGTGTGGCGCAAGCGAGAGCCAGCCTGACTTATACAAGACTGCTCTTCGTTCTCGAGTGTACCCGTCGGCCCTCGGCACGCTTGCGAATCGTCTCCTCTCTCTTCAACACCAACTCGCACCACTTGCCTTTCAGCTTCGATGGGCTGCCCGTTACCGTGTCGTCATCGGAAGCAAGAATCGTGTCGCGACCAATGACTTCGCCGAGAACCTTCATCCAGCCCTCCTTCTCCTCAGTGCTGTCGGCGTAGAAGTCGATCAGCTCGCCGTTATTGAAGCGAATCCGGAACCCTTCTTCGACAAACATGTAGCCTTCCTCGTCCTCGGCGAACGCAGAGCGACGGCGCTTGCCGTTTTTGCCGGTAATTTCTTTCTCCATGAGGGCGCGACGATCATCGATAAGCCGCTTGGCATTCGCGAGATTGATGGTTGCTCGTGGCTGTCGAGTTGCCTCGTGATAGGCGGTCAGCTTAGTACCAACCAACTTGAAGTAACGGCGACGCCAGTACTATAACAGACATTGTTAGCAAAAACGTCAAGAGTCATTACGGGACATGAGCGCAAACATACCGGGCAATCTCCACCCTGCTGGCTGAGAACACCCTCCCAAGATTGGGCCAGGCGCTCCTCAGCAGCCTTCATCTCGCGAATGCACGAGTTCATGCTCTTGGGCATATCCTCATCGGTCGCTCCCTTGGGACGAGGTACGAAAAGGAGCTGGAGTTCCAGCTTTCCGATCTTATACGGCGCACGGCGAACAGGCCCGGTACTACCGCGCTTGCTCTTGACACTTGAGGCAAAACCGGCCTCCTCCGTAGCCCACTCGTTGAAGGCTGCAACTTCCACTGTATACGGGCGTCCGAAACAGCGCGTTTCGTGCTCCTTAAGGCACACATAGGAACGAGCAAAGCTTCCGTCTTCGGCGGCCAAAGGGGAGAGAAGATCCCATGCCGTAGGCTGAGTCTTCATTTGCCGGGCAGCAGCTTCACGCTGCTGTTGTGCCAGGCGCTCTTCCTCTTCTTTTTGTCGCATCTCCATTTCGCGCCGCTTCTTGGGTGAAGCAAACACTCTGCTGAATGTCGACGTCTTGGCCTTGGTAATCTTGGCAGGAGATGGTATCGCCTTTTGCTTGACCGGGGCGGGCTTCTCCAGTTTGACGTTCAGAGTCAATTGGAATTCCAAGTCGTTTGGTACAACAAGTTCGAACTCCTGGCCGATGGGTGCATTTCTGGCAAGCTCCAACCAAGCCGTCGTCACACAGTGAACGCCGTTGTCCAAGGTCAAAGCAAACCAAGTCCGTTCGTCTACAGCATGGTTAGTCGAACCCCCTTTTGTCCTCAAAGCAGGAGACTTACTCTTTGGAATGGGCAGATCGAGATCTTTCACTCCCATCACTTTAACGAACAACCGACCTCTCTCCCCGCTCTCTGGCCCCTCCATCCCGGCATTGAGGTCGTCTTCGGTTGTCGAGGTTGTTGCCGTGGCATTACTCTCCTGACCAGGAAGTGGTGGCACCGGCCCGGTGGTACTGGGTCGCTTTTTTAGACTCCTCTTTCTCGGTTGAGGATTCCACGGCTCCACTGTCCACGACTGAGGACGATTCGCCTTCACGGGTGAGCCGCCCGCGGATCGGTAGCCGTTACGAGAATCGTCGCCATCCTTATCACTGGCAGTAACCATTTTGGTATTCTGTCGCATGAGATAACCGCGCTGTTTACGGGTCGTAACGTTAGCATCGAGAAACACATCTTGTGGAATTGGGTCGGGTTTGGTTTTGCTCTCGGACGCTTGTCCAGTGAAAGTAAAGCCTCCGGTTGTGGTGTGGGATTTGTTTAGGAAATTGTCAAAAACAACCTTTTGCGCCTCAATCACCCTCTCGAAATCTCGTTCGAGGCTGAGGCCAACGTCGATATCTAGGGTGAGACTGCGGTTCTTAAAGCTAGGATGGCGCATCATGTAATCATCGGCCGAGGCTCTCAGGAGTTCTGGCTCCATGTCTTTCGAGATACGGCTACGGTGGCGTTCTGGAATCTGGGGCGTGGCGGGAATTTCACGGCTAACATGGCGACGAGCCTCACGCATGCTTTCAATATCGGCAGGTGTCGCCGACGGTCGAGTCTTCAACTTGGAACCAGACGCCGACTTAATGGTCGCAACTTGTTCCGGGATGGCGGGCGATGCGCGAGCTTCCTCTTCATCACTGTCGGGCATGGGACGGTGGATCACGGACTCTGGAGTACCTGGCTCTTCTTCGTACTCATCTTCCTCATCAGGGTCTCCCCAACCCGAGCCATCATATTCGGGCTTTGACAGCACCTTCTTCTTGCTGGGCGTTGCTGGCCTTTGTTCGACGTGGATTTCCGGCACGGCCAGCGTTTCCGTTTCCTTGTTCTTTGTTGGCTCAGCGACTTGCTCGGGCTCCTTCGCCTTCTCCGACTCAGCAGGTTTACTTGTGAATGACTCCAAGCCCTCGGCAAAGTCGCCATCCTTGTCTTCCTTGGAAAGCTCCAGAGAGCCGCTCATGTTGGAGGAAGAGATGTCTCTTACCGGGGGTGCCTCAATTGCAGGGGTAATTGATGCCCTTGGGGTGGATACCTGATCATCCTCATGATCGTCCTTCTCGGGATCTGTGCCAACAGAGTACTGGCTTTCGGTTTCATCGTCACGGTGTGTTTCGGATGCATCCGCCTCGCTGTCGACAGTCTCGGTATGATCATACGTATCCGCAACCGAATAGTCGTCTTCACTGTCGTAATCATGGTGTGGACGTTTGATTATGACACTTCCCTCTTCCTCGCTGTCGGTTTCATCGCTGAAGTCCGAGTCGTTTTCGGTGCTAGGAATTGGCACATCTGGGTCGTAGGCAGCTGATTGCCTGGGCGGAGACAGGGTTGGGGCGTCAGAGAAGTTATAATCCGACTCCCGCTCACCCTTACCATTAACCCGACGCAGAATCGATTCGCGTGAGATACGCGGTGGCAGTTGGTAGTCTTCAAGATCTCCAATGGTATCGTTTTCCTCCTCATCCTCCTCAGGATGTGAAAGAGGGCTGCTCAGCGGCTCCCGTTCAGAACTGTGGCCCTCGCCGCGGGTGTGGGTACCAGCACGACGCATACGACGCTCCCGCTGCTGCTCAGCAGCGTGTTTGCCATCGTCAGAAAGCATCATTAGTTTGAGGCGCTCTTCAAGAGACATTTTGCCAGTGCCGATATTTTGCATATCCGCCTTGGTCAAGGGAGCCGGCGGAGGAGTAGGCAGGCTCCTGACAGGAGAAAGGGCGTTGGGAGAGGCAGAATCGCTCCTGGATGATTGTCCAGGAAGTGGTGGCAATGGCCTATGATCACCATTCGAAGTCCCCTCCGAGCCGACACTTCTCGAGAAAGGGTCATCGTTCTCGCCCTGCCTCCAGTCCTCTGGGCCAACAACGGGGGTCTTGTCTGTATCCTCGAGCGAGGCATCAAAGCTGTCCCCGCTTTCGCTGTGATCATCATCGTGCAACATGTAATGATCATCGTCGTCCTCGTCTTCCTCCGAATCGTAGCTCCCCTCTCTGGAATTGCTGCCGATTGACGATAGATCCGGGGTCGCCATCTCGTATTCGTTCACTTGAGGCGGAGCGGCATCAAAAGTGACACTCTTTGCATGGCGGTGGAGCGCTCTGCCGGTTGGTAATTCATTGCCGTTCTCGTCTGTCGTCCATGTACCATTTTCGTGGTCAAAACTGCTCCTGAATCGGCTTGAGAGCGACGACTTCATGGGCGAGGTGGACAGGCTCTGGCTTCCTTGCTCCTTATCCCTATTCGGCGTTTCCGGGCGAGTCTGGGCAGGCAGGGTGACTGGAGGCGCAGTAGGCCGAAGAGGGGGGCTCAAGACGGGGATGCTGGTGCTGCTTTGGCTCCTCCCATGGCCACGAAAACCGCTGAATCCCATACCACCAAATGCGTTTCCCTGGATCTTGGACAGCGGGCGTTCGACCGGGGGGCGAGGGGGTTCCTGGCCCGGCTTGACTTCGGAGGCGAGAATGTTGCTGTTCTTGACGCGGGACGCCTTTTGCAGACGCTCGATGGAGGAGCGACGGACAGGCGAGGGGGATCCGGTGCGACTATCGAGACTGTTCTCCGAGTTGAAACGGGTTTGCCAAAATACACGCGGGGAGGTCGCGTTATCCACGGGCGACATGGGCGACGACTGGAAGGGGGAGGAATCGGTATTTAGAGGCGACATCTTGGACTGTTCCTCCGACGTTAGCATGGTGAATGCAGGTACAAGCAGTGGAGGCCAAGGAGATATGCGACATGCATGGAGCAAGGAGAAGTTGATGGAGCTCTGCTCCTGGGTCTAGTGGCTATGTATTGGCTTACCTTTGCCTGTGCCTGGCTGGAACCGGGCGAGTTCCTTCTCTGTTCCGTGGGCGAGATCTCGGATAGCGGCCGAGGGATAGCACTCTGCGTCTTGGACGGGATAGGCATAGTGTTGCCCTTGGAAAGGCGGAGGGGATGCACCTAGACGCGCCACGTAGTTAGCGGTGAGTGAACCAATGAGGTCATTGCCCCAACAGGGCAGTGGAGAGATGGCGCGCCCTACCGGTTCCTCCGACGCCATGGTTGTGGTGATGGACGGTTGGGCGTGGCTCGATGGAGCAGGCAGGAGGGAGGAGTGGTGGTCGACAACAAAATTACTTTGTGTTGATGCGGGAGCCGTTTGCTATAGCGATGGCATAGCAAGGTAGGTAAGGGATCGGCGAGGCAGCAAAAAAGGTACCGCGCACTGAGACAGATTGAAGATCGCGCAAAGCAAGGGCACACACACACGAGGGAAATGTGTGGTAAGTAGAGAAGAAAGTAGAGAGAGGTAGAGGCGGCCGTCCCCGATGTGCTTGTGTACAAGTTGGGTTGTGAAATGGCGGACTCCAGGGACGCGCTTGGGTTGCGATGCGACGCTTCGCTTGGGTGCTGCACTGGCAATCCTCGTGGAAATATCAACAACTGATTGGCGACCCGGTCGTATTCAAGTAGTCGGTCAAGCACGCGCTTCTCACACCGCAAATGAGGGCGATAAAAATGACGATGTGGTTCAGGTTGCAGACTTGTTATTGCGGAGGTATGGATGGCCGGTCGAGCGCAAACAATTGACAACAAGGAGACGACGGCGACGACGAAGACGACGACAGCAAGATCGGGCAGGTTTGGGTTGGGTTGACTGTACTGTGCAAAGTTGGGTTGCTAATTGGGAGTCGAGTTGGTCAATGGCAAGCAGCAGTCAGCTTGAAGTCGTGGAAATGGAAGGTTGGAGACGGGGAAGAGAGAGGTCCAGCTCGCCGGGGTTGACCTTGGTCGTGGTGTTTATGGAAGGCATCCTCCGGTAACAGGATGAACCACGGTCTCTGATTGGCTGGGAAGCGACCAGCATGAGCCTTGACCCCCTCACTCTCTTGAAAAGTGGAGTTGCTGTAGTAACGCTAGAACACTAAGGTCGGGTACAGGTGCGCACCACCCGTTCTTGCCTGGCGCGATCATGGTTTGAGACTGTTTTTTCCTTGGTTTTGCTCGCCGGAATCTGATGGAAGGGCCCTGCACTTGTAAAATGGAGGAAGAGCGACCACTGCAACCCCAACAACGCACTGGCAACCTACCTTACCTACGACTAACGGATGATGTGCACAACACCACGGCAGCACCGCGCGCACGCAACAGCCCGCAACTGCTGCGGACCACTGCAGCCAGGCAGGGAGGGACGGGACCGCTTTCCACCTGTGCGTGTCTCTTAGCAGCAGACTAGCGTGCCGCCTAGAACAGTGTCCCAGGGCATAATGCACCGAATGCAGCTGCTGCAGGGAGAAAGTCCGTCGAAATGGAAACATGATTCACCTATGAGAGGGGCTCGAATCGCAGCTGAAGCCAAAAATTATGTGGCTTGCATACAGTCAGACCCCACCCGACCAGCTCGACGCGACGATGCACCACAGTGAGACCACCTTGACCACTGATGGTGACTTGCCGACTGCCAACCAACGCTGAACAGGAGCCGGTCCTCCCAATCAATCTGTAACACCGCCAGCCCCCTCAAAATCGCCGGGACGGGAAGTCTAGAAACAGTAGAAAGACGCGGCCTTTTTGTTCTTCCAGGAGCAGAGGCAGTTTAGTTAAGTTAGTTATTTGAATGTTGGGCCCAGCCACACCCACGGCAACGAACTATCTCCCGATTTGGTTTCTCAGTCTGCATGTTAGCTCTCCACCTGCGGTATCATGAGCAGTTGGCTGTGTACCTTGCAGTGTCAGACTTCCGTCCTGGTTCTGGCACAGTCTGGCGGGGAGTCAAGGGAGGAAGAAGCCTCCGGCAGGCTTTGCGAGTCTTCAGCAGACTGGGAACGTATTCATCAAAGCCACATGATGAACTCGGCTTTGAGAGGACTCGTTTGCATTATACCACATCGAGCATTCGATGCAGTGTTCGTTAGCTTGCGGGGGCTTGGGGCTTCGAGAGAGGCTTCCATTCCAATCATGTGAAGTGGCTGACATACTTTTTCAAGTATTGGAAACACAAGATGGTTGGATGCAGCAAAAGTTCCCAGTGTGCCCTGTTGCCGATTGTGCCTGGCGAGGCGAGGTCTTGGGTCTTTGCTTGGCCTTATATGTTTCAAGTTGACCCCCCCTAAATTTCCTTCCTGCCTTCTCCTTTGTTTACACAGCCATGTTCCTCCCTTTTCCCCCTTGCCTGGGTGTCGTTGTCGTGGGACAGCCGGATGAAGCACGACGGCGGAGTTTGCAGATCTACGGAGACACATGCCGTCCTATTCATTACCGCCATCTTCCGCACACCACGAAGCCTCAACGAGACAACCCGAGACTCTTTGTGACACGACTGGAAGGGCGGTTCAAAAGCCCGAGCTTGCGGCCTAATGTGTTTCTCATGGACGGCCTCAAGTCATCCCTTGGCTTTTGTCTGATGTGATCCTGTGGTCGAGTGACATGATGATCCTACTCTTTTTTTTTTTTTTTTTTTTTTGGCAATATCTGCTGTTGTCTTGTAACATCTCGTTTGTGTCCCCCTTCATGTATGTCGTCGACGGCGGCAGTTGGAGATGCCGTGGAAGTGTTGGAGGCTAAGAGCCGCGTTAAGAAACGCCGCTTCCTGACGTCTAAACAGCATGGAAGATTCCTCGGCGGATACATACACTTCTAGAAGCATATCATGCCGGTTTGAACAATGATCGGATCCGGCACACGTACAATGTTCTTTCTACAAACAAACAAACAAACAAACAAACAAACAAACAAACAAACAAACAAACAAACAAACAAACAAAACAAAACAAACGATAAACTAGGGGTTGTCGGTAGTGATGTTGTTTGTAAGCGCAACCGTGTTTGACCCGAGTCAAGGTTGCCGTCATTCATGATCTGAAAACAAAGGAGAAATATCGACAATCGGGGAACCGTTCACAATTATATGATCGGAACTCCATAGTCAAGATTGGGTGCTGACATGGCATCTCTGTCTTCGGATCTTGCGGGCTTCTGGAAGACTGAATTTCGGGTACATGGACAACACAATTGGAACGGACCAATAGTGACGTGATTCGCGCGGTCGGCCTTTGGCGGCATTGAACAGAGTGCCGAGACGGAGGAAGGGAGAGAAGGGCGGAGATCCACCGGATTTGGGGGGTTACACTATCCTTGTTTCTGGTTGTCGCTGACTGGGCGGTTGCGTGGTTCGGTTGCCAAATTCATCAAGAGACAAAAATGTATTGTACAACATACACTATGTCGGTTCATATGGTAATTCGGGATATCGCCATCTTGATATATCGGGTTTGAGTGATGCCCACGCACAATCACCATTCACCCATACCTCCTCACATAGCCATGATCCCATTGCCGCGCCGACGGGATCGTTAATGCGACAGTGTACATTGGCATGGCCTGATGTTGACTTCATTCACGATCTGACAGGTCCCCAAACCCAAAAAGTCTAAATTTGGCTCCGGGTCCAACGATCCAAGTCAGGGCATTTGGGATCCTCGCCGGAACGATGGTACGTACTAGGCCTTCCGGACGAAACGCCTCGATGTTGGCGCATACATAGGAGCCTCAAATCTCCGGACCGGGAGCCGCTCCAGTCCAGCCGCAATCCGACCGCCACTTGTCCCGGGAGGTGCTGGGCTCTTCACCATTGGTTAATGAATGCCAAGATGAGTGCTCAAGCCACCGTAGATGCCAGAACTTACCAAAACTGGCGCACGGACGCTCCGCGACTCATGTTGAAAACCTCCCAACTTCAACTTCATCTCTGGTTTTTGATAGACAATCAATCCAAATTGTATCCGGGGTGCCGGGCTCTCCCGGTCATGATTTCCTTTGCTGGTGGTCTGTGACATCCACGAGACCTCCACCACACCACCCTCTCGACGAATGAACGGGTCAAATCGCGGACGACCCTTTCACCCTTTTTTTCTAACACTACACTACAAAGTTTTCCTCTCGATTGTAATGCCTCCACTTCGTCGCGAGTCTGTTGTTATCGGCCTGTGTCGGGTGCAGTTATCTTCCAAAATTTCCATAACCAGAGGCAGACGGCCCACTGCGTCTTAGATGAGGACATTTCCAGCAAATGAGAAAAAAAGATATACCTCGATACCATTTCTGACCGAAAAAATAAATATTAAAAAAAATAAGCCGGCTGCCTCGGAATCGTACCCAGTCCCTGTACCTCTCTCTCCTTTCTTCCCATCGACCAGCTCACCAATGGGTGCAATTGGCTTCTCAGACCGACTCAATGATTCTCGGTGACATCACAAAATCCAACAATGTAATTGGCGTGCAGGACGGAGGTCCCCCCCCCCAACAGGTTCCCGTATGTATCCGTCATCATGGACACCCCGTGGATACTATGGATCCCGGCCTCCAGGTTGGGAGGAGGAGGGCAATATACCGGCGTCTACCTTGTTAGCTAGGGCCGACCCGCCGCCGAGGGTATTGAACCTTGATAGCGCAACTAACGGCCACATGGAATAAAAATCGCGATTCGCCCACTGGACGCGGTCCAAAAAGTCTTTTTTTTTCTTGATCATCGGTAATGGAGAGCTTATTGACTCCTACTCGAACACCATAATAGCATCAACGCCAGCCGGTTAAAGTCTCAGGATGGCTTCCATTACACGCTTCGCGAGGACCTCTTCCTCTTCCCTCCAGGTGTCCACCCGGTCAGCACCGCTGGCCTTGACGGCGAGAAATTTTTCCACCGTGAAGTTCAACAGCACGTTTCCCTTCTGAAACCACCTCGTCGTCCCACCTCGCCAAGAGAGCGTCATTGCTGACTATCATTCCTTATAGACAAAGACAGAAAGGAGCGGGTCGTCATCCTGGGCTCCGGCTGGGCGGGCTATTCCTTCGCCAAGGACCTCGATCCCGAGAAGTATGAGCGCATTTTCATCTCCCCGCGCTCCTACTTCGTCTTTACCCCCCTTCTCGCCTCTACTGCCGTCGGTACTCTCGAGTTCCGTACCGTTTTGGAGCCCATCCGCCGCCTGGACTACGGCATCGGCTTCCACCAGGGTTGGGCCCAGGACATCGACTTCGCCAACAAGACCATCCGCGTCGAGGCCAACGCCAACGCCGATTCTGCCAGTAAGGCTGTTGTCCCCATCGGCCAGGGCGGCCAGCTCAACCAGGCCTCTGCCAGGGGCGCTCTCTTCGACGTTCCCTATGACAAGCTTGTCATTGCTTGCGGTGCCTACTCCCAGACCTTCGGCATCGAGGGCGTCCGTGAGCACGCCAACTTCCTTCGCGACGTTGGTGATGCCCGCCGCATCCGCTTGAGGGTTCTTTCCCTCTTCGAGCTGTGCGCCTACCCCAAGGGTGTTGACAACCTCACCGATGAGGACCGCGCCAACCTCCTCCACTTCGCCATTGTCGGCGGTGGCCCTACCGGTATCGAGTACGCTTCCGAGCTGCACGATCTCATCCACGACGATCTTTCCAAGATGTACCCGGACCTCCTCAAGTTCGTCCGCATCACCGTCTACGATGTCTCGCCCAAGGTTCTTCCCATGTTTGACCAGGCTCTCTCCAAATATGCCATGGATGCTTTCAAGCGTCAAAAGATTGAGATCCGCACCCAACACAACATCGAGCGCGTCCGCCCTGCCGATGGCAAGCTCGGCTCCGAGTACGGTGAGCTGAAGCTCAAGATCAAGCAGTACGGCGACAAGGAGGTCGGTGCCGGTCTCGTCGTCTGGTCCACCGGTCTTATGGCCAACCCCCTCATCAAGCAGCTCGCCTCCAAGGACTTTGCCGTTCCCATCTCCCCCGAGGACCGCGCCGAGGCCCGCCGCCCCAAGGCCAAGCTCGCCACTGATGCCCGCACTGGTGGCATCCTCGTTGACGAGCACTTCCGTGTTCGCATCGAGACCCAGACCACCGATGCCGCCAAGGGCTCCGAGATCGTCCCCACCTCCTCCAGCAACAGCCTCCTCCGTGACGTCTTCGTCCTCGGTGACGCCGCCGTCATCGAGAGCCAGCGCACTCTCCCCAAGACCGCTCAGGTTGCCGCCCAGCAGGCCACCTACCTCGCCAAGGTCCTCAACAAGGCCAACGAAGGTGTCATCGACGTCAAGGACGCTCCCGGCTTCAAGTTCCGCAACTGGGGTGTCATGACCTACCTTGGCAGCTGGAAGGCCATCCACCAGGGCCCCCGCGACGAGCTCCGTGGCTGGGCCGCTTGGGTCCTCTGGCGCTCCGCTTACCTGGCCAAGTCCATGTCCTGGAGGAACAGGTTCCTCGTGCCCATCTACTGGCTCGTGTCCTGGGTCTTTGGCCGTGGTATCTCTCGCTTCTAAATGGATTTATTTCCTCTCTCTCTTTAGAGGCGTGAGAAAGAAACCACACCACAAGCATGTACACACCCAAACTTTATAACTACGATATAACTCTTTAGAAATTGGATACCAAAGGATCAAATAGAAGGCGGCGGCGACGGAGTTACTTCAACCATAGACGGACGGGCGGCAACATCTGCTTTGATACAATAGAGAAAGAAGAAGAAGGAAGGAAGGAAGGGAGAGAAGGGAAGACGAAGGGGGAAAAAGGAGGGAGGGAAAGGAAAAGGTTTAAACAAAACTATGATGCATTGCGTGCAACAAACAACGGCAAATGGGAGGCATTAAGGGCGCAAGGGAGCAAACTTCGGGTTGTTTCCTTGCAAGGGATTTTGGGTTGGGCTCGAGTAACAGACATCATCATCATCATCATCACCATCACCATCACCTTGTTTGTTTGTTTGTTTGTTTGTTGCATCAAGACTTCAACACTCTGTGTTGTTTTTTTTTCCTTTGTCATACCAGTTTATTTGCATTGCAAGTATGATCTTTATTTCTTTTTTTGCCTGGTCAAGTTTTATGAAATGTTGGCTTCGTGAAAAGAGGGTGGGTATCACTATTATTTGCAAGTTGCTGTTATATGTACTTATTATACCTTTATATCCCCCCTTCTGATACCTACGTTTCTATCCCCGACTAAGTAAGGTACCCCCGTTTCCTCCTTCTTCTCTACCTGTATGTACAAGTAGCTATAGATACAAACTGAAGCAATTCACACATGGAATACTTACTACGAACTGAGGATGATCCTCAACCACGGCCACAACCACGAAACTACAGTATCTAATGAGCTCTCATTGTACCTAAGCCCCCTAAAATCTCACTCGAATCTTAGAGAGGGCGTTTCAGCCATCACTCTTCCTTTCTTCCAATGATCACATGCCCCAGGGAAAGGTATAGTCACTTAAGTACCTACTCATCACATGTCGTCATCTGTCTGACGTTAGAGACATTTACACTAGTTAAGTTAGCGATCTTCATCCGGGATAAGGTCAAGGTAGGCTGGAGTTAGCCGGGGTTTAAAGAAATTGGCCAGGGTGCCTCCAGGTCGAAGCCAGGGGTACGCGCCAATGTCGAAACATTTTGCCTGGAAGTAAACAAACCAAAGAATATGCATACAACTCGAGAGATGCAAAAAGGCTGGATTAGTACAAAATTACATCTGCAGTCTTGATTTCAGTAATTGGGAAAGGTTTCTGTGAGACGTCCTTTCATTCATTTTGTGAAAGCTGACACTACTAGTCAATCGGAGTCTGTCTGTGAGAAAACAAAGATGGAAAAAAGATGTAAATGAAAAATTCAATTTGCCACAGCAATGCCATGCCTGGCAACCAACCACATAGAAGAAGGCCCCCCCCCCCCCCTCTTTCTCCCTCTCTTTCTCCCCCTCTCTGACACACACACAAACACACACACACAAACACACACACACAAACACACAATCCGTCCGCGCCTACCTACGAGCTCCCACCGCCAGCCTGACCATCACCGCCAAACCCAGGGATCCCCGCATTAATGATCTTCAATGCCTCCTTACCCTTGGGCGCCGTCGTCAGGTTCTCGTACCCGTCCTTGGTGACCAGGATGCAGTCCTCGATGCGCACGCCGCCAATGTCCCAGTACTTGTCTAGTACCTTGGTGTTGATGTACTTTGCGTGGTCGGGGTTGGAGAGGAAGAAGGATTGGATGTAGGGGCGGTGGAAGTAACTTTGGGTTGGAGAGTTAGTCTTGCTGGAAGCTTCTGAAGAAAGAAAAAAGAGAGAAGAGTTGGGGGAGGAGAAAAAGAAGAAGGGGGAAAAGGGAAGGAAAATATACGAACATTCCAGGCTCAATGGTGACGACCATATTTTCCCTGAGTCTTTGCCTCCCCTTGTAAGGTGGAGGCCCGACGACGTTCTGCTCAACGTCATCCCTATCCATCATCGCCTCGCGATACATGGCCGCCAAGTCCTCGGGGGTGACTTGTTCCCTCTTCATGCGCCTTCTTGGTTCTTGAAACCCCGGAACTCTTTGACTGTTCAAACCTGAAGAAGAAGACACGGTAGATCCAGTCAACAACAGCCTCTCCCTTCCACTAACATCATGCACCTCCAGTCCCACATGATGCCCCAACCCATGCGGGAAAAACGCCGCTACCGTCCCCCTCGCCAAAATCTCTGACCTCGTCCCGTTATACAAAATCCCCAGTTTCATCAACTCCTCAACCGCAATCAAACACGCCACCAAATGCAGCTTGTAGTACAACCTCCCGGGTCTGATAGCATCAATACACTCCCTCTGCATCCTCTCCACCACCTTGTATATCTCCTCCCCCTCCTTTGTCCACTTTCCGTTCAACGGAAACGTCCTCGTCACATCACTAGCATAACACCCCCACTCACAGCCCGCGTCCAACAACATGGTCTGCCTCCCCTCCAGCGGCTCGTCGTTGGCGTCGTAGTGCAGCGTGCTAGCGTTGGGGCCCGAAGCGGCGATGACCGCGTACGATTGGTGCGGTGCGCCCTGCGAGATGCAGAACCCTTCGAAGACGGCGTGTGCTTCGCGCTCGTTAGTGAGGTGCTTGATCCGTTGAAGGACCATGCGGTGCGCGAGCGAGGTGAGGCCCACGGCGCGCCGGATGCGAGAGATTTCGTGCGGGGTTTTGATCACGCGCGCGGCTTCGATGGCGGGGAGGAGGGAGGTAGTGTCGATTTTTAGTCCTCTAGATCCGGTTCCATGGAGGCCCTTGAAGAAGCTGTATTGCGGTGGCGAGGGCGAGAGTTTGGGAAGCTGGTCGGGGGAGAGGACGTAAAGAGGTCCGCCGCCGCCGGTTTCGGGAGTCAGGACGGCATGGAGGTACGCGGTGAGGCCGTCAATGTAGCGGACGTCGGAGACGTCGGATTTGGATTTGGATTCGTCGATGGAGGGGGTGGTGCCGTACCATAGGGATAGGCGTGGGTCGTTACGGCGGATCCAAAGGATCAGCTCCTGGCGGGGGATGTCGTAGGTGACTGCGCAACCGGGGAAGTCGGCGCCGCTGAGGTAGAAGAAACTGGTAAAGTGTGGCAATTAGAGGTTTGTGTTCTTCTGGCGTGTTTTGGGGGCAGACAACTATCAAAACATACTGTCGTTGTTGCCGAAACGGTGGCCCCTGGTCCGAGTATGGATAGAGTGGTTCATCGAAGCCTCGGAGGTAAATGAGACCGCTCTTAGGCGCATCAAGCTCCTCGATCACCTTTTGTACATGTGTTTTGGCTGTGCAAGAGAGGGTAATCAACACCTATAATGAAGTGAAGGGGCTAGTCAAGTTTACCTGGGTACTTTCCAAGCTTCTCATGAAGCCACTTTTGGGAGAGAGGGCGCCCTGGAATGCGTGATTGAGAAGGAATTGGAGACTTTATTCCCACACCAACGGACACGGATGGTGCTGCGCCAGCGCCATGGATTCCATCCACGTCTTCAACTACGATGTTCCTGGAGTGTAGTGGTCAGTTCATGTAGATGAGCTGATCTCGACTTATTCTGTCAATGGGTAAGGGGCGTGGTGGGTGAGACGAATGCAGTCATGTGAGGATGGATGGGACACTTGACAAATTGACAGAGATGCGGACGAGCGGGAGGAGGGAGATATGGGGCGACAAATGGAAAAAAGACTACAAAGTGTAGATTCGAAGGAAAGGTGGAACAAACACAATATCGAATTCATCGTCCTCGACGAGATTGTAATGAATTTCATGTTCTTGACCTGAGTTGGTCATGATGGGCTAAGCGGTTTGCTAATATGTCGGTCCCTGTTGTTGACTATGATGATGATGATGATGATGATGATGATGATGATAAGCTGAACTTCTTGCACTTGGGGGTGTGGGCCCGGTCGAGGTGGACAAGCTACTGTAAGATTGCGGATGAACTCGAAAATGAAGTTGTCGATGGAGAGAGGAATGACTCTCGGAGAAGGTCCGACCGACACTTGTTCACTCGTTGCACTCTCGATGCGGAGAAGTGGGGTTATCCAGATAGTGGTTGGTGTAGTCAGCAGTCTATGGTAGGGCATCAGAATGCTCCCCAAATATGAATGCATAGCAGAAATTGTTCAAATCTGACCTTGAAAGTGTGGAAGCCCAAGACATCAAAGCTAACATATTAATGCTCCAATTACGTGAAAGTCGGTCATCCTGATGTCTCGAGATCTTGCTCGCTTCCATCAGGCGATATCAACGCCTGTTGAAGCGCTTCAACCCTAACCCTTCCGCTTTTTATGGCATGGAAATCATGAATCCCCGTTATCGTTTCGGGTTGTTAAAAGCGGATAGAGCATAGTGTAGCATAGTATTCTTTACCTCTAGTCAACGAGATAGCAAGCGGCAAGCCACTGGGGAAGGAATTGGTTTATGTGACGGGGTGTTGTGGGTAACGTCGGATTCAAGAGAGACTAAACAGCGCCATTTTGAGTTGAATGATCGAGAATACGATAATTGTAATTAGGTATTTATATTTTCTGTTTGTATTCCTGTTCCTTACTCATGACTCCCATGCAAACTCTCCAGATACGAACCGGTACCTAAAGAACTCCGTGAGGAAACTTTGAAGTGATCGAAATCCCTTCGACTGTATTATGCTGATATGAGAAGCCGGGTATCAGAACCGCATCCTCACCGCCATTGTACTAGGCTGTGCCTATCATTCACGCATGGCGGACTGAATAGTTTTTCATGCCGTCTCTCGTCCTTCCTCCTTCGTAATCCTCTATTCCCGTCCCCGTTCTATCCCCCCTATGACTCTGCCGCTCTTCTTTCGGCGCCGTGAAAGTCCGCTGTTGTTCTGGCCCCATCGTCTTGGTGCTAGCGTGCTCCACGATCCCGCCTAGTGAATTGATTTCAAAGTAGACTGGAGAAGATCAGATCTATCCATTTCGCTCGGTGGTGATACCGCTGGGGCTCTGTTGCTCCCCTCTTGATACCATCTAGCTTGCATCCACAAGCTGATTTTCTTCTTCATCCCAAATGGCATAGGCGATATCTGCATGATTGCCATGCTCTCCATCTCTTCAGATTTGTGATAAATTTCGTGATTTTGCCAAGTTGGTGGTTTGTTTTTCTGATAAGAATGCCTGATTGGAACTCAGTGGCGGAAGCTCTGCTGGTCTGTTCAACGCAGCCAAGTTATCACCAAGTTAAAATCCTGGACGTAGCCCAATTCTTCATTCATGTCGTCCACCGACCAAGCCGCCCCTATGTTCCTTGTGTTTAAATCATCGGTATCCCCCAGCCCCTGGCGGCGCCCCTCCACCCCCAAGGATATCCTCCCATTCGCCCCTAAAAATTCCCTCCATCATATCGCTCTGCTGGTGTCGCTGCTGATGATGAAGTCCCGGGTGCTGATGTTGATGTGATTGATTTGCATGTCGCTGATGCATACTCGGATGTTGTTGTTGTCCCCGCCCTGGTCCCGACCCCGGTCTTCCATCTTGCCCGTGTTGCTGTTGCTGCTGTTGCTGCTGTTGCCGTTGTTGATGCTGGAGTTGCAAGTTCAGCATTGTTGTGTAGGACATTTGCGCTGCAGGATCCAAAACCCCAGCGTGCGGCGGCTCGGGCCCGCCGTGTTGCATCAGGTAGGGCGCTACTGGGCCCAGTACTTGTCCTTCAATACTGCCGTCGTCGTAGAAGCCGGACATGTAAAGCTGCATGTTATCTGGTCCGGCGGCCCCGGGCGTTGGTCCCACAGATCCGGCGGAGATGGGTGGCGGTGGCTGGCCAGATACTGCGTGATGCCCCCCTCCTCCTGTTTGGTCGAGCAATGGCGTGGGATAGGCGAAAGGGTCCCCAGAGGGAAACATCATGGCGTCCAGCTTATAGAGCGCCCCGGTTGTAGGTGTTTGGGCTTGTTGGAAGCCGCTCTGTTGGCGATGATGCTGTTGTCTGTGCATGACTGGCGGCGCTCCAGGGTTCGAGCTTGTGTCAGAGCCCGTCATACTGCTCATGTCTAGTGGCAGCAGGTCTTGAAAAGCCGTAACCTGCGTCGCAAAGTGGTGACCAGGCATGCCAGGTTGGTGAAGTGCCACAGTGTCGAATGAGGTTGTTCGCTGGGGATGGCGGTGATGGGTCTCTCTTCGAACGGGGCCGCTTTGTGGACGGACAATTTCATCGGATCTCCGCTGAGGCAAGGTATCGTGTAGTATAGCCTGAGCATGGCTAGAGATGGAGTTGCTGCCCGCCTTGGATCCAGGGGCGTATGACCTCTTCTTTGTTGGTGCAGGTCGGTGAGTACCGTTCTTGAGTTGCTCTGGCAGTTGGTCGAAGAGTGTCTAGGGACAAGTCATCAATAAAAGGGGTTCATGACAACTTGCTAGGAGTAGATGTACTTACGTTCAAGGCGGTTGTTACCCGATCTGCCGCCAAGCTTCTCTGGGTCAGATTAGCTATCACATCCCTACCGGCTTTGGCATCCGCAAGGATCTCGGCGGACCCTGTCTTGTCTGGATTTTCTAGAACGTAGTAGACCAGAGAGAGGATTGCGAAGAACTGCGTATAAAGAAGGAACCAGTACGGCCCGATCAGGTGGGATTGTTTCTGAATCTCCAAGCCAATGTGGACAATGTTGCGAGACACACTGATCCCAGCGGCAGCACAGTTGTAGTATCGGTCGTCGATTCTCTTGCCTGCTGTCATGCGAGCGGAGACATAATGCAAGAACGGCCTGTACAGCATCATTTGCACGTGGCCATATGCGAAGCGCAAGAGGGTTCGAACACTGTTATGATACCGAGTTAGTAAGCCACCCGTGCACTTCCCTTGTTGGAAATTGTCCACCTACCGAATCACCTCTATATCGTCGTCGTCGGGACCAGGCCGCCAATACCGCGGTAATTGGTCAAACCACTCGTGTAGTTGTCGCTCAATCTCTTTGATTCGCGCATAACTGATAGTGTAGGTGGCCATTTCGTTATCGCTTTTCAGAGCACAATCTTCCACGCCCTTGACTGGATAAATGAACTTGATAAGTCGGGCCAAAATACCCATCAGCCTATGATGGGCATTGAATGCCTGGAGAAAGGATGGGCGTTCGTCCGGATCCGGCGTGAGTATCGCATCTTTTGTGATATACTTGTCGTCCACCTCCGTCGGCAGTGGTTGGTCGATATCGTCGGCGTGGAGTAAAACTGGGAACCCAAGAATAGCTGAAACGTATATATCGATCTGTCGCACTACGTGGAACACCCTCCGCCTGGTTTGTTCTTCGATAGGGGTAAGCCTGGCATGCCGCAAGTGACGATGAAGCCCCATGCGTATACAAGAGCGCAAGGCGATTCCCAAGAAAGCATAACAGGCGCTCATATTCGATGAAGCTTGTAAGAAGAGAATCATGAAGACAAGCCCCTGGAGCGAGGTCATGTCTCGGCATTCAGCGATGTCTTGCAGTAGCAATCGTGCAGATGTGTAATATTTGATCCTGTCAAAATCTTGTCAGACATATCTGGTAACCCGACGATGAATCAGAAGATGATTTAACTTACCCTTCCTCCATTGCCGCCTGATGAGTCGTGGGATTTCCCGGGTTCTCGTCAATGTTGTACATGGTTCCGAGCGCCATGACAGCATACAACAGACCCAAAAATCTATGTTCTTCGATTCCCCAACTATCTTGGGGTTTCTCGTATAACCTGTCGAGCGATTCGTAGAACGTCGGCTTGTGCACAACCCGGAGAAGGCAAGTAGCGCAACTGAATGCGTAATAGCACAGAGTTTGGACCTTAGTTAGGGGGGGTAGTTCGTAGACATTTGGTACAGATGACGCTTCCCACGGTGATCCAGCCGTGGTTTGGGGAGAATTGAGACTGAAGAGGCCGGTCTTCTCAGCTTTTCGGAATAGAAACGGAATGCTGTGTTCGTTGCTTAGTAGGCCCTTGAAGTGCTCCTTCATGCGTCCGAAGAAAACAGCGCCGGAAGAGATGCCGCGAAAGTCGCACTCGCCGTCCTCCTTCATGTCGAGTTGCCCAATTGCATCGATCATGGACATGATTTGTGCATCCTGGGCCTCGGGTTCTTTTGGGGCGGCTTCGCCTTTCAGTTTGGCAGCCCGCGCTCTTGCCTGTTCCCTAGCCCGAAACTCTTGCTGGATTGCCGGGTCGAGGTTAGGGTCGGCCAGGTCAATGTCCGGGACGAACTTGCGCAGCAAAGACTCGGCACGCTGAAGTCGGCTCTCGAGTGCCTCAATGTACTGTGGCGCAGGATTTCTGCGTCGGTTAGACGGCTTGTCATATGTACAGTCTGGGAGTCTCGTCAGCAGGGGTCGGCCAGAAACATCGTGGAGAGCTAGAAGCGGTGTCTGTGTTACCATAGCTATAGATTGAACAGTGTGAGCATGGCTGCTTGCCGTCGCACTTGATCTTCTTCCTGCGGCACTCATCGCAGGCTCTCGTGACTCTGCGGCGTTTCTGTACCGGCAGAGTCGGGGGTTCGGACGAGGCATGCCCGGTTGCGTCACCGGGTGTGTCTTCGGATTCTGATTTTAACGGGCCGTGGGCCGAGGACTTTACGCTTTCGGAAGGAGAGGCATGATCGTGCTGGGATAGGTCCAGCGAGTCATCTTCGTACATTTCGGGGGAGTTTCTAGAGCCACCGGCGCTCAATGATACTCCGTTGGTACTGGTACTGGTTCCAGAAGGGTTAGAAGGTTGTGAGGCAGGGCGGGTTTGGCGAGCTCTCGCAGCCTCGGTGACGGCACCAGTACTTGTGCTGGCGTCCGAAGAAATCGTGTTCCTTTGGTCGACCATGACTTTGTCTGTTCTCTTGACTTGCATTCTGCGTGTGGTTTTCACTCTGTGTTGTGTCCCTGATTTGGCCTCCGTCTGATTTGTGACCCGTCTCAACAATCCCTTCGCCTGATCAGCATGTTCGTGTGAGGGTTCAAGGGCTTTCAGATACAGTCAGACCCCACTCGAAAGACACTTCTTGGGCCACGCTTGAGCCGGTCACCAAACAGGCGATCAAATAAGAAGGGGGAAGGAGGTAGTGGGCTGATGTTTGATTTTCGGTGGTCGGTTTGGGCTGCTTGGCTTGTCGATTTGTTGGACTTGATCGCATAAACGTCCAAACCAAAAGTAACAGAAAAAGACTAGAGAAAACCGTGGGAAGCTCAAGGTAGTAGTATACTGGTGTCTGACAAAATGTACAAGGTCAGGGGAGTATTTTTTACCGAGCCGGGAGACAGGGCCGTTGAAGACTTGGGGTGGATCGAAACCAACAGCAGTCTAAACGAACTGCGAGAAGTGGACGTCGTCGAAGAACTCTGGATGTCCTATCCACCTGGCTCGGTCTCACTCCGCTGGACAAAGAAGGGAAGGTTGTTGACAGGGGAAAGAGTTTGAACACTGTCCTTCTCTTATTAGCGTCTAAAAGCCAGTGTAGATCCGCAAGAGGTGACAAGATCCCGCGTGGAGGTGGAACCGCTAGAAAGGCTGGATAGTCCAAGAAGGCAAGAGGTTTTACTGTGTACACTACTTTATAGCGGAGGGGCGTGCCGGTTCCGATACCCAGTGGTACTTTGGATCAGATGTGTCAGCAGAAAGGTACCAACCGGGTAGTTTGGAGACTTCTGTGGGTTCAACAGCTGTTTCGCTTTAGGGAAGGATTTACCCGTTGAGAAATCGACTGGCAATGGTGGACTCGCTCAGAGCGGGCGTCCATGGTTTCGAGAACAACCACGCGCAAGATTTGCTGATTGGACTTTTTTTTCTGTTACAGATGCTTTGGCGGAAATAAACTTGGGGAAATAATTAACCCCGAACGAACCTGTCTTGAAATTTTATATCAAGCGAGCAACCCGAATACTACACAGGGCACAAGAAGAAAGCTCCCTTGACCAGTCGACCATCGCAGCAAGTTGTCTTTTCACTTCTCAGGAGGTCAAATAAATGCTCGATGTATACTAGGTACTGTGTGGATATGAGACGGGGTACACATGCTTTTTTTTTTTTTTTCTGCTTTGTGTTTGTAACCAGGGGTTGAGTAAGGTCTATTTGTCTTTGCATGTGTTGCACGCCATCCAAGCGACCATCCGCAGTACACAGTACAGTATCTGCTAAGTGGACAGCGTTAGCTTAAGGGGGTCATTAGGAACAGATGGGTGTGGTTGAGCACAGGAGAAGGGAAGCAAGTGTAGGTAGGTAGAGGTACCGTGAGGCTAGTGGTACCGACCTGGTGCTGCAGGGTAGGGGGGGAAGAAATTGGGTAGGAAGAGAACGAAGGGTCTTTTGAACGATCGGAAGGGATGTGCTTGTACTGTACCGGTAAGTGGGCGGAAGGGAAGGGGTTTGCTGTTGTCGTTAGACATTTGTTTCAACAGTACAGGTAGATGGGCGAAGGTCAGCGGCCAAGTTGAGGTTCACCGCTATCTAAATCAACGCAAAAACCAACATGAATGAGGAGCCAGACGGGGACCAGGTCTCCAAGCTGTTGGGACACAGGGCAACGCTACCTTGCTTCGGCTTGCCCTGGTCTGTCACTGACCACTTGCTACCTGCCATGTACGTACTATGTGCACGACTGCGGAAGCCGCCGGCGTGAGAGGAGGTATGGGAGTGGACTTGGAGGATCAGAAAATGAATATGGTTCCAAATTTGATGCTAGAAGGTCCTTGTCGAAGCTCCCACCGCATCGTGGGGCCAATAGATTATAGCATCTATGTCAGGACGTCACGAATCGCCCGGGCCTGTTGCGACACACATCTGACGACGAGGGTTTAAAGAGGGGTCCTGTCCATGTCGGTCCGATCTATGAGTTTCCCCCGGATGGAAGATAGCGGACTCCAAATTGACCCCAAAAAAGGGAACGACGTAATCATTCAGACGAGGGCCCAAGGTTTAATCTGTGTATCACAGACAGACAGATACACAGCCTTGGCGCATGATCTTGAATTTTGATACCTAGACATAGTCAACGCCTGCCAACAACCGCACCAATACCTCCAGACGGTTTACTTACCTTAGCGTTACTAATAAACGAAGCAAGTGCATAGCTTGGGAACAGACACAATTTGTCTCGGGCCAACTGTATAGCATGCCAAGCCCCTCATGCGTGTTGAGGAATGTCACGAGTGGTTTTCCAGTTGCTGGTGGATGCAAAGGTCAAAAAATGCTGCTGCAAGAGGCAAGGTAGCGTCCCGTGGTGGATGTACCTGGTCTATGGATGTTCGTCTCCAAATGGGTGGAAGTCGTCAGTGGTCCAAGTGATCCATTCAGAGGCCGCGGAATCTTAAAAAATTTGGCACTCATCCGCCCATCACAGGTAGGTAGCACCCTCCCAGAGACCGGAGGCATGTCGTGTACGCTTACCTAGACCTACCTACCTCTGCCTGTACACATCACCACTTTTACCACTCACATTGCCATTTACACGTTACATGAGTAGTCACATATAATGATACAGTGCTCTGACTGTAGCATTTCGAGGCAATGGAACCTGCTCCGTTCCATCTTGGCTTCCACGGCCCATACTGCCCGCGTAGACCTACGCCTGAGGATGTCTACCTGCAAACCCACGGCCGATCATGGACGAGGTTGGTCAAGACTGACCAAGAGCAAAACCTTCCTCCGCAATGCACAACCCCCGTTGCCCCCATCAGCGTCTCCAGCACGCATGTTATCGTTGCAAGGTGCATGCACTGTGCATACGCGATTGTCCTCGATTTTCCAAACGCAGTCAGAAACAATTCGAGAAGCCCCCCCAAAAGGGAAACTGCCCTTGCGAAGGTCCTCCCCAACGCGGCTTACACTACAGTCCAATACTGGTTTGATTGTTAGCTTGAAACCTTGGGCAACCTCCCTAGGCGTTTTCACTCTCTGATCCTGCTTAGGTATTTTGGATCTTGTCAATGCCTTTCGGACCCTGTCATATCTAGCCTTTGTTCAGTCCCTGAAAGGTTTAGAAGAATTTGGAATACATCTCGTCCCGTGTGCTAGGAGTGAGAACCTAGGTAATTGTAGGTACCAACTCAACAATCGACCCAGCACTACATCGATAGATACCTAGTACCAGATCGTACAGTATTGCGAAGCAGAGCTTTGGAAACCCGGTAAGACCCGGTCCCGGTGCTAGATGCGCTGGATCGAAGAGCACGGAAGCCTGCTGGATCCGGCAGGTACTTGCGAAGGGCATCGACGCCGAGCGGCCCCGGGTCCACCGTGGCACGCCTAGGACTCGGGTTGAGCGCCATTCGCAGAAGCAGTCGGCGAATGAGGGTCCCGAGGCGGTGGACTGGAGTCTGTCTTGACCTGATGCACCGGTGCTGCGACCAGCATTCACATTTTCGAAAATTTGCGACCAGGTGGAAAGCCAGGAGGTGCCCGCTCAGGACTGGAGAAAAGAAGATTTTCGTGTGAAAAAAAGAACTTTCCGCGTCTCCATCTGCCACGCCGTGCGAGTAAGATTTCTGGCGATTTTCCACTTCGTTGTGATGACTGATGACTGAGGAATCGTCATGTGCGAGACCACTACAGTAGTGTCATAGTAGTAGTGTAGAATACCTTTTCCAAGAGCCGCGCGCCAGTTTTGGGGGGTTGATCCGTCAGCATCCGAGCCTCGAGTCCAATTGTCAGGCAGACCCTCGTTTTTGCTTCTCAGAGGTGCGCTTCCACCGTCGGTCAGAGATCGGTCAGGTCACTTTGACTTCAACCCCCCCGCCGGAATGGAAGCCAAGAAGAGATGGCGCAGAAAGGTCAAGCATTCCTGGAACACCGGTCACCACACTTCGTTACATCAAGACGCAAACTGAACAAATTGGCTGACTGAGAAAAGAGCCGCCAGATTCGCTCGTTGCAGGAAAAGTGGAATTGGCTGGATTTGGGGGGGCTCGGGGGTTGATGGCAGGCGCTGTGAACAGCGAAATCGGTTTTGGGACGGGACGGTTGTACTGTACATAATAGGCAAGACACAAGGGACCAACAGGGATCCGAACATCGTTTTGCAGCCATTTGGCGCTAACCGCTTGGCTGACGTACTACTATGCAGCACCTCTGCCACGCAGTAGGTAGGCCCCGTCCTTGCCAACGTAAAAATCAGCCCATATCCATTTGGCGGCTTTCCCTTTCGGATCTGAACACACGGCCAATCACAATTCCCACCTTCGCCTTTTTGATGTTTCCACGTTTCCCATTCTGCCAGCAAGACGCTTGCTTGGCTTGTGCCAGAGCAGAGATATCCCTTGAATCTTGGGCGCAAGCATTCACACATACATAGCCGCAACCAGGAACACCGCAAATTCAACGTCAAACCGAGCCTTTTTTGGCTGAGAAAAAGGAGAGTTGCGGGCGTGATACGAGGTAGCCTCGGCAAGTATGTACAGGTACCTCGGAGGACCTCAGCAGCAAAGGGAAGCTTACATCCAATCTCGTCATGGGAACTAACCAGAATCTCATTGCTTGATACGAGCCGCCCAAGAGTCATTCAGCGATGAACTCGGACATGGTACGGTACAGATCGATTGGAGCCCTTCAATACCAAGAGATATTAGGCGTAGGCAGCTATATCACAAAACAAGATCTTCTTCTCCCCCTCCTCTCAATATCAGCCTCTTCCAAACATCTTACTGGGTACCTTACGTGGAAGCATGTACACTACACACAGGGGGCGGTACGTACATAGCATGCTACGTTAGAAATCTTTTACCCCTTTTCTGCGACTTCCATGCATCCCAGGGGGTGAGTTTTCCCCTTCTCCATCCAGCAAGTGGAAGGCCAAGAAACTATCGCGACTTGCTAAAATCACGCAGCTCCATGACTCCATTCAACCGATCCATCAGCATGTTTGTAGTCAGGCAGCTATGACCGGTCACACAACATAACGACTGGTGTAGTGTATGGATACATGTGGATGTGCACAAATGTGCCCTCATCTGATACAACAGAGCCAAAGCTTAACTATCGGGTATTTTGATCTTCAAGGCCTATCTTCCGGTCCCAAGGGCCTTCAACGAGGTAGAGAGGGCTCAGAGGGACACCCATCAGAGGCTTCTGTGGCGTCACATACCCTTGCCATTGTCCCATATCGCTTTATGTAAACGAAGAACAGGTTCTCTCTTGCAAGGCCAATGAGAGCTCCAAAACTTCCCCTGTTCAACCCACAATCGAAGTATCAAACTAACGGACAAACCAGCATTATATTGTACGATCGATAAGCTGTCGGCGGGCTTGCTTGGACTCCTTGACTCCCCACAGGGCAAGTCAGCCTTGCGAGACCTCCCTCCTCCGTCATCGCCGAATCGGTAGCGAAGGGACCTTCAGAGTCGGTTTCTGACGGGATTACACCGGAAGCATTGGGTTTCCGTACCTTTACGGTCAAGCTTCCGCCGCATCCCACCTCGCTCACCAACCAGCCCACACGCACTTTTCCGCCCCTCGATCCCCCGTAGGTATCTTTTTACTCCCTACCGAAAATGTCAAGCGCTTCAGTGACAGCGCCCGGTTCCAAAGACCAAAAGACATGACACCATTGAGCTTCATGAGTTCATATACGAGAACGCACGCTTAGCTTCCCTTGGCAATGTAGCAGGCTATTCCGCTATCTGTAGATGCGCACAAGGACACTTTCTCTTTCCGTCCACTGCATCTCCAGGACACCTTCTGCGTATCGACCCGTATCACAAAAATCAAAAATACAAAGGTGTCGTATCTGCGCAGGCATTTGGATCTGGTTTGTTTCACGATGTGCAAACCACAAACCACAAAACGGCCTATTCGCGATTAGTCTCACTCATGTTTTAGCATTCGATCTAGTGAGGGTGGGATGGCAGAGGTGGTGGACTCTTGGGTAAACCTTACCATAAACGCCTTCGCAAGACCTTGACAACTAAGCAGACAACGACAAGCTTCTGCTTCCCTCACTCATACTACGGGAGTGGCAGGTCTACCGCGCTTGCAAACCTCAGTTTGTTCCGTTCCTTGCCCATATTTTGTGCCTTCTCAGTCCAAAAGACTTCAAACTCGACCGAGACATGCTCTGTCCAGACCTCAGAAAAGCACAGGGGAATGAATGACTAGCTGGGCAGATTAGTGCCGGGGAACGGTGCAGCACTAGCACTGACTAGGAGACCACATCGTCGTACAATGCTTTGTACATATCCACGCTGTAAATGCGTGGTTCGTATGGCTTGGCTCGCCTGGAGATATGTTATCGTGACTGGATCTCCCAGTGCGTCGGCTTGCACTAGGTAGGAATTTCTGTTGACGATGTCGGGGAACATATGTCGGTTGAATTTTTCATCCTTCGCCGCATCCCATACTGATACAATGAACTCTTTGTCATGTACATTACTCCATCATGGCCATGATATTTGCCGACAGTTTCGCCGCATTAGCATGGTGAGCATGGTTCCACCGCCAGAGTATGGATAAGATGCCCCTATTCGGTCTAAACTAAACCGAAACACCATTGAACGCCAAGATCCAAGCCGCGAGGATCGAGCTTCCAAGACACAGGGTCAAATGGGATGACGATCTTCAGCATCGTGGTATCAAAACGTGATCTGACGGCAATTTGCTGAGAAGAGAACGGGGACGACCATCCTCTCTGACGTTACTACACTACTCGAGCCCTGGTAGTTGACTTGGTAGTCTCACGGAAAGGTTCCGATCGGAATGCCTGCGATGTTTGCACTACACAGCAACTAGGCTATCACGACGGCACACACCTACGGGGTACAGTGTAGGTAAACTTGACTGATGGACTTTGTCTCGGGGGACAACCTGCAACTCCACGTTATCAATTTGAACAAGCACCGACATTCAAGTATCTAGTTGTCCTTCAACGGACTTGATACATCTTGGGGATCCTCGACAGCAGTAAAAGACGGCCACGGGAACCAAGATTGTCGTCCAGCTTCGGCAGTGAACAGTAGCCCTCAACTCATGTCGCGCATCCGAAGGCATCAACGCAAACGCATAATTCAAGGGTATGTGAAGCGTCTTGGGACCTTATCGGGCAAGTCAATATGTTGTAGTGGGTAGTGGATGCGGCTCGCCAAAGTTATGTACTAGTAGTGAAGGTTGACTTCCGTTCTCTACAAGTCGTTTGAGGTTTCGTTGCAATTTGAACTGGAGTGACGGAAGTTTCTTCTGGCGAAGGAACCTGAAAGTACCATTTGGTTTCTGAATTTTGAGATTGGGGAATGTAGAGGTAAAATTAAAGCTGAGGTGCCGCAACAACTACGTAGATGCTCTTCGACAGCCAGAACGCATCTGGCAAACCTCAGCTTCAAACCTCAGGCTGCGTCTTCTGCATGACACCGAACTTCAATTTCCCGAGATTTATAAGTACGGTATCTGTACCTCAACCCTGTTGGGAAGGGGGTGCTGCAGTGAAGGAGCAAATTCCGTGCCTGTGGGACAGGATTATCGGCCCCACATTGCAAGCCAGCTACCCCGCCCTGTCGTGCCTGCCGGGCCATGCCCCTGGACATCGGTTGAACGACCCCCACCATCCCTGCATCCCACCTCGTTCAGCTTCCACTTGTGTTCACATCACCAAGCCACTCCACCGCAGGCAACCTAACCTACACGGTACCCTTGTCCCTCCATCAGCCACGACTGAGTGATAGCTTCACGACCACTACCCTACACTGCAGCGACAGCATAACGGCAGCAATCATTTACTGGATTGTTTTGGTTGCTTAGCTTATATCATATCAACAACACGTCTAGCTTCACGGCCGAATCTAGCAACATGGACGACCGCAAATTAGCCTTCTTCACGGCTATTGAGGATCAAGGCGGCGTCATCGTCAAAGGTAATTTTCACAGCATCCCTCTTCCAGCATACACCCTTGTTTTCAGATATCATCCTCTTTTCTCAGCTTTAAGTCATACTTGCCGAGTCTTTGTGATCACCTGTGCTAATTGTTTGTTCTGTTTGCAGAGACACCAAAATTCGACCTTGATCTTTACATCCAGAATTACAAAGGTATACATTCCTCCCCAAAGCACAGGCGTACATATTCATATCTGACTTGAAGTATCCAGGACGTACACGGTTCGAACGTCTTTTCCATATTGGCAGGAGCTCGGTACCGCTATGTGTCGATGCACTCAAAGCTGCTGTACAGGAGGCCAAGGCTGGCAGCGACATTCTTAGGTACCAAATGGCAGTCAACTCCCTCTTCCAAGCAGCTCCCAACGAGCCCGAAGCCTTGTTGGATAAGGCATGGATGGAATCCAAGGAAAAGGAGAATCGAGACACTACGGCTCATCTACAAGCCGAGCTTCAAGGTTACAAGAATAACTTGATCAAAGAAAGCATCAGGGTATGTTCTTCGTGTGCCACCGGACAAGAGTGAGAACCACGATACTAAGCTGATGCACTGTTGCGATTTTTTCTTACAGATGGGCAATGAGGATCTAGGGAAGCACTTTGAAGCTATCGGCGATGTCGAGGCTGCCATGGATAGCTTTTGGAAGATGAGGACGGATGTTAGCTCGACAGAACAGCTTGTCGACCTTGGGAAGCTCCTTGTCCGAGTGGCGATTGAACGCCGCGACTGGAAATCCATCGGCAATCACCTGAAGCCCCTCAATTCGGTAAACGACTCAGACCCGAAAGCCAAAGCCCTCAAAACGTACAGCAAGATTGCGAATGGCATCGCGGCGCTAGGTCAGGAACGCTACAAGGAGGCGGCGTTTTGCTTTGTCGAAGCCAGCTCCGGCGTGCCTCCCGAGATTTACAACCAGATTGCCAGCCCGAACGACGTTGCCATCTACGGCGGTCTGTTGGCGCTTGCCACTATGGATAGGCACGAGCTGCAGGCCAACCTTTTGGACAATGACTCTTTCCGCGAGTTTTTGCAACGAGAACCACATATACGCCGGGCGATCACACAATTTGTGAACGGCAGGTATGCGGCGTGCATAGAGATACTGGAGTCATATCGACCAGACTACCTCCTCGATATTTACCTGCAAAAGCACGTGCCCAAGCTGTACGCCGACATCCGCACCAAGTCCATCGTCCAGTACCTTAAACCCTTCTCCTGCGTGAGGCTGGACACAATGCAGAAGGCCTTTAACGGACCGGGCCCCTCGATTGAGGACGAGCTGTTTACCATGATCAAAGACGGGAAGCTGAACGCTCGGATCGATGCCATCAACAAGGTATGTTACTACCTACCTCTATTTCTCCAGTGCAGTGCTGTTTTTTATGCTGACCAGACTTTTTTTCGTACAACAACAAAGTCTATCACCCCAATTTCCACAGACTCTAGACAGCAAATGCAGTCAAAGGCACTCCAGACCTTGGAGAATTACGAGAAACAAGCCCTTGACAGAATCCGGCGCATGAACATCATGGCTGCCGATCTTGAAGTTAAAGGTTCTCGCAAGCCTGGAGGGATGAACGACATTTTGTTCAGCATGACCACGGATGACACTGCGAGCTTGGCCTAGGAACCCGATCTCAATAACGAGGCCGTCAGAACCTATCTAGGGATTCCCTTAGTATCAGGCAGGAATAAGGTTCGCTGGAGCCGTGAACAGTATTCTTGGTTGGGAAAGGAAAAAAGATGAAACGCTGCCTAAGATCAGTCGCAATGATAAGTCATGAAGGAACGAATATTTGGACGGTCTGGTGTTCCGGGCGGTATAACTTGACCGGGGATTTTTCCTACATTATTATGCTACTGACGTTCACGAACAGAGGGACGTAGCTTGAAAGCCTTCATGATTATTCTAGGTTCACACAATCAATGAACAACATTTACTCCAAGCTGAAGATACAATTTCATGCCCGGGGTTTGTTTTCCCGAGCTCTGAGTGTCAGACTTGGTCCAATTATCGTCTCCAAAATCAATATGGGTATCACGGCCACTGTTTTCTTCTTCACCTCCCCTTCCTTCTCCTCCCCCTCCCCTGATCGAATATGGCAATTCTTCAAATCTTGCTCCCCCACTAGACTAACCCATCAACTGCCTAATATCCTCCGGCGGCCACCTCACCTGCGCAAATGTCAAACACCGCTTGATACTCTGCAAATATTTCCTCGTCACCTCTCCACCCATGATATGTCCCCTCTCTCCATCATGCAGCTTCTCTCTAGCACTTCTCTCATGAATACCCACCATCGTCACACCAATCGGCCACGCCGCCTTACCGATACTCAACCTCAGATACCCATCATTGGCATCCACATACCTCCTCTCCTGCGCTGCCCTTACAATCTCCACAATCGCCTCCAAAATATCTTTCTCCAGATCCCCCTTTTCAAACTTGCGGAAAAGAGGGCGCATGGTTTCTTTCGACTGCACCATGGCGTTCCGCGCCGCTTGCCCCGCAAACGTGTCCGCGTTGTCTTCCTTGACCAGAGCGAGTTCCCATTCGCGGAGGACCATGTTAAAGTAAGAAGCTAGTTGACGGAACAGGTAGCGGCGCGCTTTGCGGTCGGTGGCAGGAGGGATTTCGGCGGAGGAGGCAGGGACTTTCATGTCCTTTTCGGCGACGGGGAGCAAGGAGGTGGTGATGGGGCCCATGGGCAATCCCAAAGCGCCGAGGCCGGCGGCCTTGCGATAGCGTCGCAGGCGGGAGAGGTGCGATTCGCCGAAGAGAAAGGCGGGTTCGCCTAGGGCGCGGAGTTTGGAGGTTAATTCGTCGTCGGGCAGATCATGGGCTTTGTCATCGTCGTCGTCGTCGTCGAGGTCGAAATCGTCGATGCCGGAGGCGGGCGTCCCTTGTTTATCAGCGGATTCGGAAGGGGTGGGAGGTAGCTCGGGAAGACCGAGACGCTTGCGGCGGGCGCGCTCTTCTTCGGCTTCTTTGGCTAGGCGGCGGGCGCGTGATTCCTCGGCTAGTCGACGTTTCTTCTCCTCGCGCGCTTTGGCTTCTTGTATGGCGTCTTCTTCGCGCTTGCGCTTCAACGCGGCTTTGGCGGCGCGTTCTTCCTCGAGTCGCTTTTGCTCGGCTAGGTAGGCGGCCTGACGTTGGGCTTCGGCTTCGCGGCGGGAGATGAATTTCGGGGCGGCGGTGGCGGCGGCGGCACCCTCTCCTCCGGCTCCGACTCCTACGGCTATTGAGTCGGGTTTGGTGTTAGTATCCTTTGTTGTGGTGATGGTTGATGGTGTTGGTTTGCTGGAGGTGGTGGTGTTGCTGGTGGTGCCTTTTGCCTTGGCGATCTCTTTGGACATGAGGGCGGCGAAGTCCATTGTCGCGGTGTTGCTTGGGGGTGTTCTTTCCCCTCCTCTTGATAATCAATACGGAAATCTGTTTCTTTTGTCAGGCGGTCGAGATGGATTTGCGTTGTGATAGCCGTGTCGAAATGGGGGTGGGTACTCTGCTAGGCTTCTGATGGTAGGTTCTGATGATCTGCCGTGATGTTGTGGTGAAATACCTAGGTGGTTGAGGCAAGCTTCAAGTTACGGGCGGACGTTGCACTGGAGCTCGGGTGCGACTCCATTAAACTTTTCGGAGCAGTGGGACCTGACCGTGGAACCAGCCTTGAGCCGCTATACGCTAGCGCAAGGAACCAGTCAGCTCCTGCCAGCGATCTTTCAGCCCCAGCGGGCATGTGAACTTGTGTGAACTGCGCCTGCCGATTCCCGGCGTCAAAAGAACCGGCCCGGGTACACTTGGACCCCCCACCTGTCCGATGTCCACGGGTCGGATCGCGGCGCAGACGAGGGGAGGGGGGAGAGGGCTCCTGAATGGAAGCTAGAGCTCCCACAATCCCGCATCACTGTGAGCCGCATCTGCACTTCATATCTTCGAATATGATGTATGAGAATGCCTGGGGACACAACGTCATACCATATTTTGTATTCCGGTCATAGACTGCATCGAGTTAGAAGCACCAAACTTAAACCTCTACTCTATGCCGTGAACAATTAAGCATCTTCATCAATCTTCCATCATTGCTTCAGAAACCATTCACGGGCTATTGCACATCGCATCGCACAAACCGAGAAAAGCATTATATTGATCGATAACTCACTGCCATCATGGATCAAGCTCGGTCAGACGACCCAGCTACTCCAGTCACAAGAGAACCGCCGTTCATTGTCAGGCTCTACTACCGCACCGGCGCGTTTCATCGGTATAGTTTCATCTGTATCCCCCTTATGTCTCCCCAGGCACCAAACTGACACACTCTATTAGAATGAACGAATTCACCTCAGACTCGCACCTCCCCCTCTACGTCGAAATCCCCGCCTGGCGCTCAACCACCCTAGACGAACTAAGTCTCGACATCGCCAACGAGCAGTCACCCCATTCTTTACTTCCCCACCCAGCAATCGGCACGCGCCTCGTCTTCCGGCTCATCTACGTCGACACGCGCAAGGACTCCTCTCGGCACGTCTCCAAAGATTTGGGAAGCGTGGTGATCGGCGCGGGCTTACCCGGAGCCAACGCGGATGCGGGGCTCCCCGACGACGACCCTTGCTACGACGATGCCCACAGGACGCTAGCCGACGCCAAGTTTATGCCGGGCGATTTTATTTCTTGCGCGATCCTGCCACCCAATGACCTGGACGGAGCGGTCGAGCCGGTGAGCGCGGCAAGGACGGGCCGCGGATCTGGGATTGGGGAAGGGAGGAGCACGGCTGCGTCGCCGCCGCCGCCGGGGCCGAGAGAGAGAGAGGGAGGTTACAGAGATCGAATGGGGGTGGGAGATCGATACGGTGATGAGCCCCCCAAGGCGAGGGGATACCGTGGTGGTAATGGTGGTGGTGGCGGACGGTATGAATCAAACTCGTATGACTGGGGAGGACGGAGGGAAAGTAGGGGCGGGCGGATTAATCGCCAGAGAGAGCCTGGTATCATGCCACAGGGGGATTGGAGGAGAGGGTTTTGAGACTTTGAGTTGCAAGAGGAGAAGGAGTTCCCACGGCAACGGGCTGGTGGAGGCCAGAATTATCATGGTGCATGTTGGATACCAAGGGTGTATCCTTTTTTGGTGGATTCCTGAGATCACTACCAAAAAAGAAGAGGAGGACACAGAAATCATTCGATGGCAGTTAATGCGCCAGAACGGCATCAAGAGCAGAAAGGAGATGTTGGCTCGGTATCACCATTCCGGATGTATGCGCGCAAGAACTCAAGCGATCTGGAGGAGTGATTCAAATATTATGTTTCCATGCGGCCCAGCCTCCTCGGGTTCTGTGATCCCCTCAGACTCTTTTACGAGCGGCGGCCAGTAGTCTACCACATGTATATATCCTCGCAAGCCCTTTTGATTCCTCTCATAAGATCTCTTTAATACTCCCGCATGTCATCACCTCTCCGCTTGGCGCGGAAGTCGTACTTGCCCTATGTGTGTGTCTCTTGTCAGTAACTCGCCCTCCTAATGTATTCTATATGTGTCACTGTCAATTAGACATATAGATAACGCAACTCACATCAGTCTTGTAAGCAATGTACCCAACAATACCGGGAACGACAACCATGTAGGCGAAAGTAATACCGGCAGTGCGGGGAGTCCAACGGAAGTACTTGTAGCGGTTGTTGGTCATGTCTAGTGAGAAGGCATATTGGTGTTAATGATACTTGACTCGTCCATTCTTGTACAGCCACTCCCCTAGTGTGTTCCCTCCTTTTTTTGGAGCCATAATATAAGGCTATAGAGTGGTTTGGTACGTCCAGCAAAAGCCAAGCTTGTATCCCAACGTTTTGCGCTTGTAGAGGTATGATATACAGCACAGCATGGTGGACATGGACCTTTCATCGTTCGTAGATACGGAAACCGGAAGTGGAGTAGTCGCAAGGAAAGAAAGGAACGGTTCAGGGCTACATACTGGACAGGCGAACGAACGCCGGGTCCTGGGCCAGCTCTGTACAAATCGCAAAGTGGTCAGCATTTCGGTCCCTTTCGACATTCAGAGGTTATTGCTACGCGATGCAATGCGATCAGTCGCATCACAATCGCACTTGCACACGGCAAGACAATCGGGAAGATGGGGCAGGGAAAACCAACTATAATGCTCGAGGCCCGCCATTTTGAATGAGTTCCGCTGCGCTGTTGCTAACGTGCTGGGATGTCTGTGGTACTCAGTTAAGTTGGGTGTGGAACTGCGCCGGGAAGGGTCGTGATGTCGAATGGGTCAGTTCTGGGTCCCCGGGTAGGCGAGTGGACGATGGAGGTGGAGTCTTGGCGGAGTGGTGCAGGTGTAGCCGACATTGTTAGGTGAAAACGCGTGCTGGATCACGTGCATTGGGCCAAGCCTTTTGGTCCCCAGACTTTCTGCTCGTGGACCCTTCAATGCCAGCAAACCTCCAGGCTACGTATCACTCTATAATGGTTGAGCACCCGAGTAGCATAAGTACGGAGATGTCACCGTCACGGTTTGATTCCAGCCATGAGGCACAAAAGGGCTGGGGAAGTCAACCCGGAGTTTATGACCAAGTGGTATCTGTCTAACCAATCTCACCTCAGGTCTGCGCTTCGGCGGAACGAACCTGTCGCGGTCTGCGGAATATGTATAGGTATCCATCGGTGCTTATCACCCGTGCCCGCGAGCTACACTATGAGCTGGTAATTCACACCGTCCATTCGCCCTTCCGCTTTCTCAGTCGTCCAGCTGTCAACTTGAGGGGGAACGATCATATATTCTGGGGACCCCTTGCCATCACAACAGAAGACGACATCGAATCTCATCCAGATGCCTAGCTGACCGAAAGATGATCGAAGTTCGAGTCACCGTGGGTTCCTTAGTACCGTCATCCATTCACACTCGTTTTCCCAACTCTGGAATTCACAGGTGGAAGACGTCGGCCTGGTGTCCGTCACCAAGCTTTTTTTAGATGAGCCTAGGAGGTTGTCAAGCCTCCGGTGTGGTGACATCGCGTCAACCTTGCAGGCGGACGAGGCGGCCTTGGCAAGCTTATCTGGTGCTGGATGGAGTGGTGGGGCTTGAAATTGTGGGAGCTTTCCGCTTTCGCTCTTTGAGTGTCAGTGATTCCTCCCATGTGCAAATCATCAACTCGCCTCAATTCAGTGAAGCAAAGGAGGACCGGGCTGATCGTCACAGCACTGCCGAGATATTGCACGTTTTCAGCCCTAATAGGAAATATGTCGACATAGTTCGTCTGATGTGTGTCAGCCCTGGTAAGACCAAGGCCAAGAAACGTGCTGCAGAAGCTTGAATTGACGAGAGGGATCTCGGCCCCTGGGCGAGACCTGGAACTTCCCCAGGTTTTCTTGGATCCCGTCTGTCGTGCATCTCAGATCTATCACGTACGTACGGCATTGGCTATGGTGCTCGAACGGCGTAGGCGGTTGAAATTCCTTTCGCTCCGCCAACGGCGAAATCAGCTTTAGTTGTGATCACACAATGTCTCCGAAGCTCCATGACGTCAGAACGAAACGAAGTACATCTTGGTGATTTTGAGTGGTGAATCAAGGGCCCGAACAGGAACGAACTACAACTGCCGCTAGGTAACTATCACGAAGCTGGGATACCGTAAGCGCAAGCCAAGATTGAGGCTTATTCCCGCATCCCTTTTGCGCCTTCCCTTACGCGTTGGGAAGCAGTGGGGAGGTGATTCGCAGAATATCAAATGGCAAGGAATCATGCAAACTTGCTGCCTTATTGCAGGGCAGATGTGGAACATTGTGATCCCTCAGCCCTCGGGCCCAATTGCCTGAAGAGGCATGGACCCAAGCATCAAAATGGATATGTAGTCGAACAACGAACCCTCGAAACCGCCGGTTAAACGAGAAAGTGGAAAAGGCCAACGGCATATACTGTGCTGCATACTGCGGAAATGACACCACAAATACAAATGTATGCATACACACCTCCACGGCATGTAGGAGGGAGCAGCAGTGTTGGCAGGTGCAGTGAGCAAGTGCATGACAGGAGCGGGCTCTGATCACCAAGACAGATGAATGGACCCACAAACCTCAAGATGGGACGGACCCTGCAAGCTACCGCCGTTGGTCCCGTCTTTTTCTCTCTCTCACTGGTCTCATCGGGTTTAATGGAAACTCCGTGCGTCCCTCGAGCACGAGCAGTGAGATGAACACCGTCGTCGAGATGACCGTTTGAGTGAACCGGACGACGGGACTCGGAGTGGAGATCACGACTTGTCCTTTTGGATTGAAAAAAAAAAAAAAAAAAAAAAAAAAAAAACAACAGCCAAGTGGACTTTTCATGGATCAAGGCGTCAGGGTATCATTGTCACCACCAGGCAGGCCTTGACATCTGACTGGACTAAGCCCCCCTCGTCCGCTTACCTACTTTATTATTGACCGATGCCTCGCTCTTTTCTCATCCTAGGTAGACCCTCATGTACCTTGTCTTTTCTTTTTGATTTTCGCTTTATTTATACGCGGAACGTAATATACAAGACGCAAAGCTGTCTGCATCACCTAAACTATGCAGACTGTGTCAGCATAAACTGGGACCACCCGATCACTTACCGCCGCTACCTCCCACCATCTCTCGAGACCGTCGCCCACACATTTCTCCCCTGACCGGAACACCCGGACCAACACCAAACTTTTTCTTCAGGACGTAGACGAGTCAACTGTCTGGTTCTTGTGCAAGTCATCCATGGTCAACATGAGCATGGAGCTAGGGACGTCTGGGGCGCCATTGGAAGCCGAAGCTGCCCCCGTCACCGTCAATGGCGGCACAGCTCCCACTCCCACTCCCACGCAGCCTCAAACTTCTACGCTTCCCACGTCGACTGCATGCCCGCTATCCCCATCGGGTCCATCTACCTCAGCTTCAGCGGTACCCCTCAAGCTCGATCTCCCCGATCCCCAGGTCTTAAGCTCAACCCCTTCCCAGCCCGACGAGCCCTCCACCACTGCCGCGCAAAATTCCGACGACAATGAAGACAACCTCATTTACGACGACCAAGACGGTGCTCAGTCCTTCATTCAGCCGGCCATCAGCGCAAGAGCAGCTCGTCTGACCTCGCCAAACACTCCGGCTGCTGAGAAGGCTGCTGCCATGGACTATCTTCCTAGTATTTTCGATTTCATGGATGACGAAGGCAGGGCTCAGTCTTCAGGAAAGACATCTGGTAATCCCAGTCTACCTATGAGCCCGAGGAAACCACAGAAACGTGGCCATTTTCGTCAATCATCCAGCTCGCGCCTTCCGGACCTTCCAACACCATGGCGGGCTGAGCCCAAGCAGATGATTGTTGGTCAGCCTCATGGCGCCAAAACCTCCTCCATGTTCGGCGTGTTTGGGAATGAGACAAGATCATCTCGTGCCGCTTCAGCCGGAGAGAATGCCCTTAAAAAATTGTCCAAGGCTCTTCCATCCATATCGCTACCCACGCCCTCGTTCTTTTCCTCCAGCTCTTCTTCCCACAAAGAATCCACTTCCACTTGGCCGTCAGTGCCACATCTTTCGAAATCGTCCACGATAGCTGGCATACGGTCGAACCGAGCCCAAACGGGGCCTCCCCTTAGCACACCAGGAGGAGCCACGGCTCAAGGTCCCGTCCGGTCATCATCTCTAAGAGCCTCAAGGACCCCGACCCTTCGTCACTCTACCTCGGATGATTCCCTCTTGTATCAATCTTTGACTCGGGTTTCCTCGTTGGGAGATGATGAGCGCTTCGCCAATGTTCGTGAGCAGGTCAACACCAGGATAAAAGCTATAATTGACAGCTTTGAGCCGTCATTCAAACTCCCTCAACTACCAAAGAGTACGTCATTTACGCGACTGATGGCCATAAGCCGCGGGAAACTGACGGAGGCAGGTATCACATCGCCATTGAAAAAAGTGGTTCCTTCGGCAAGTGACTTTCATGGTACAGATGGAACACGCTCGGCGCCAGGGCCAAGTAGCCACCGGCCGTCACGGGAGACCATTCATCCTCTTGATGCGATTCTGGAAACTCTAACAGGAGACATTGTGGTCATGGGAGGATATCGAGGCTCCATTCTTCGGTCTGCTGAGCCCCCATATCGACAGTTATGGGTGCCAGTCAAGGTAGGCTTGAACATCCGCAAAGTGAACATGGAGGTTGGCCTGGAGCCCGAGGATGAGGAGAACATGGAGAAATACATATTTGCCTCGGGCATGCTCCAGAATATTGGACCCATTGATATTTCAAGAAAATTATTTAGGAAGCTCCGGGAGTGTGAGAACTCTGTAAATGGCAAACTCAGAGTCCATGACTATGGCTACGACTGGCGATTAAGCCCCCATCGTCTCTCGAAAAAGCTGAACGAATTCATTGAAAAGCTTCCATCCAACCAGCCTCACACGCCACCCGAACAAAGAGGCGTCTGGGTTATCGCGCACAGTCTCGGCGGTCTTATCACCCGGCACGCCGTCAACCAGCGCCCAGAACTTTATTCAGGGATCGTATACGCCGGAGTTCCCAACCGTTGCATCAACATATTGGGGTACGTTTGGCGAAATCGTTTAGGGGTGTAAGATTATACTAAGATTTTTACTATTAGTCCTTTACGCAATGGAGATGCAGTTCTTTTCAATGAGACTGTCTTAAAAGCGCAGTCTAATTTCTCATTCCGAAGCAGTTTCATCTTCTTACCTGAAGATGGTTTCTGCTTTGTTTCCAAGGACAACAAGGAAGAGTATCCGGTAGATTTCTACAATGTAGACGATTGGATCAAATACCGCCTCTCTCCTTGTGCCGGTGGACCTGCCCTCCCGCCTCTGAACCCGTCCAAGAGCACCGGCGCCCTCGGCAGTCTTCTGAGTCTATCCGACTCCTTCCCCAACCTCTCTAGCCTCCCTTTCCGTGGTCGCAGCAACAGCGGGAAGAACCGAACTAGCGAGGACGACGACAATAACAACAACAACAACAACAACAACAACAACAACAACAACAACAACAACAACAACAACAACAACAACAACAACAACAACAACAACAACAAACATATCACCGCAAGCTTCTCACCCTCCAACACCGTCTTCAAAGACCGCACCCTTGCCCCGCAAATGGGTTCTTCCTCAACCGCCGCCGATACCCCTGAAAACAACCAACAACAACCAGCTGCACCACCAATCAACGGCACCCCCTCCTCCCACTCCCAAGCCATCCGCTACCTCGACCGTACTCTGCGCGAAACCAAACAATTCCGCTCCGAACTGGCCCACAACCCTTCACACCAGCATCGCAACACCTACCCTCCGCTCGCCGTGATCTACGCCAAGGACATACCTACCGTATACGCCGCCCGGGTGACCTGTCGGGACGCCATCGCCTGCACGGATGCGTACGACGACCTGATGTTTGCCAGCGGTGATGGGGTAGTGCTGGCGCGCGAAAGCATGTTACCCGAGGGGTATGAGCTGGTCAAAGATGGACGGGTGTGTACGGATCGGGGGCATGTCAGTATGTTGGGGGATTTGACGGCGGTGGGGAGAGCGTTGGAGGCCGTGGTGAGGGGGAGGAGGAAGGGGATTGGAAGAGGTGGGGTGGAAGGGGAGGCAGAAGCGGTAGAGGCTTTGGGTGAAGGCGAGGGAGATGGGAATAGTGATGGGAATAATGGAGTTGAGTTGCAAAGGACGGAGCAAGGGACGGCGGTAGCGGAGAGGGATTAGAAGTTTCAGTCGCAGTTTCAATTGGTGAAGAGGAGGTGGGGGCCCTCGAAGGGGAAAGAAACCCAGAAGGTTCGGGTAGGAAGTTGGTGTTGGGAAGGGGAGGTGCCAAGAGTAGGGAGAGAAAGAAATATGGAAAGGAGAAGGAAGAGTTGGATTTGTTGAGTTGAGATACCCCGGATTAGAGAACGAAGAGTGAAGCGAAGGACTTGCACGGGAGCGGTATGACTGAATGTTTCAGGCATATGTGTGGTGTTGGTTGGATTGGCTGTTGCAAGCACGAAACGGTCAGGCGTCGTGAAGGATCGGTCTTTTTTTTCATTACGTTAGTTATACCATATCATTTAGACCGATATGGACGATATGATGAGCATAGAGATAAAAGTAGAAAGATAGAACAAGAGTTATATTCTTCCGGTTATGATCTTCCTCTTCGACTTGCAAGAACCGACTGGAGGAGGGATAAGTCAGGTATCGTCAACACTGTCAATGTGTCAAAAACTAAAGAGGGTTTGGCTATCTTTGCTTTGTCGGGGAGAACAATCTTGAACCTTTGTAGCGTGAACCCTTCGTCAGGAACCTTGGGTCTGGCACCTACCTTTCTGGTTCTCTTTCTCTCTTTCTCTCTCTTTCTACTTTCATTCCTCATATATATATCCCAACTTTGACACATAATATGTTGGGTTGTTTGGACAGTTAGTCATTCATATGTGGTACGCAGCCAACCAGCCAACGGGTTCTGCGAAACGAAACCTGTTCAATTTCGCCTTATGTAGTTTGATTTGACTATATGACAACAACAAAGTTAAGCTACATTTTTCATGGAGATACTCCATACTGGGCTGTTAAGGTTTGACTCCTCCGTCGATGGAGGCTGACCACTGACACACCGCTTTGACGATGCAAACACAAATGTTGGTAGGTTCGGAAAATAGTTCACTTCACATGTTTCAACGTACTGCTAGGTGTGACTGGATATCACTGAAATGTAGGAAATAATCAGGGAGAGGCATCTGAAGCCGTCTACTGATTACAGCAAATTTTACTGACGAGTGATTGCATCGGTAACTATCCAATTTCGTAGACACTTGACAAGTAAATGCAACGCATGATGGAAGATTTCGAGACGTCCGCAATATTCAACGCTATGAGAATCTACACTCAACCCACAACACAAAACCTAAACGCAGTAACAACGCCATGCAAAAAAAGCCAAATCCAACGAAGTTCGAGGGGTACTTAGGCCCATTTATTATTTACAACAACGAGGGCCAGACCCCTGGACACTTTTCCTACTTCCACCTTCCTACACCTTCCACTTCGCTCTCCCGGCTGATCCTTGTCAGACTTGTTCCCCTCACAAGTACTTCTTAGGGCCACCAGCCTTCCTTCTCTTATAAAGAAAGTACGCCGCGGCTAACACCACCTGACTGCCTACGATCGCCAAATATAACTTTGTGTGGCCTGGCGCCGCGTGCTTGACCACATGACCTGCCAAATCCTCGTGCTTATCGGTAACATGGTACTTGATGCTATGCTCGCTCTCCTTGAGGCGGGCCGTCAGTTCGGAGCGCATGCTGCGCACCTCGCGCTCCAAGTTTTCGAGCTTGTTCTCGACGGATGCGAATCGGTCGAGCTTGGTCAGGAGCCCCTTCATCTCGCCCAGCATGACCGAAACCTCCTGATGGTTCTGGTCGGCGATGCCGCCGTACTGGGCCACGGACCGGAAGATGGACGAGAGGTGGTGGTTGAGGGACTGAATGCGCGTGTGCAAGTCCTCGAACTGCGCCTTGGACGACGTGATACTGTTGGCCTCGGCGTCCGGGATTGCGTTGTCGTACGGGTCCTGGATGGCCGCCTGGCCCGACCGGCCGTGGGTCGTGCCGCCAAGGGGCTTCTGGTTCTCGCCTGACTGCTGCTGCTGCTGTTGCTGTTGCTGTTGTTGCTGCTGTTGCTGGTTGGGAACGGCACCAATGTCGTCCTCGGACAAAACGACAACCTTGAAGACCTCGAACGAGTCGGGGTTCTCGGCGGAGGCGGCAGAAAGACCAAAGTTGTAGCCGGTGGGAATGTGGATCTTGTCGCTCTCGAAGCACAGGCGGCCGTCGACTTCGACCTTGAAGTTCTGCGAGTTGTGGCGCAGCTTGATTTGCGAAGGACGGCCCAAGTTGCGGTAGGCAAACCAGCAGTGGCCGAAGGCGAGGTTGTCGACGTTGTCGCGCTTGCTGTAGTCGAGAGTGCCGTCGTTCAGGAAGCCCCTGATCATGCCTGCCGATCCGCCGTGCTGGTTGACAACAAGCACCAAACCCTCAAACTTGCCGACCGTGTAGATGCTTTGTGAACCGATGTTGCGGGCGCCATCCTTGGCAAGCCAGATGTTGAGAAGGCCGCTGCCTCGTTCAGGGCCATTAGCGCGGAAGTCGATGTCTGTCGTCCAGGCTCTGTGCTCGAGAGGCTTGTCGGCCCAGACTGCACCGCGCTGGTTACCGGGCGCGGGAGGGGTCAAGATGACCTTGTTGGAGAGCAATTCGGGCACATTGGGATTGCCCTGCATAGAGTAGTTTGGAATGGTGTTGCGGCCATCGGGGTTTATCCTGAGGCGGCGAAGAGGGGGCAGCTGTTAGTTGATGTGCGCTGGCAGCAGGAGTTCGTTTGCAGTGTGCAGTTGACGTTGAACGTACCTCGCGCCAAACCCGAAACTGAGGTCACTGACAAGGTACTGGGCAGCCTCGGCGACGCTGCCGAGGGCGACAATGCCCACCAACAAGCGCATCGTGCAAACTGTAGTGCGACGGTGATATCGACAGTCGTCGTGCGAACCTTGGTGGCTGGCCGAAGAGCTGTTGGTGCGATATGCTCGATCCGAACGGAAGGCCACCTAATTCCGAAAGAAAAGAAATTGATACACCTTTTGATATCGGCTTGTCACCTTATTTGCAAAAGTCACGGGAGAAAAGAATGAAGAGCCGCTTTCCGTTGGTTGAGGACACTTTACACTTTTGCAGGAGTTAGGTTCTCGGTGAAGCCGCCTGGCCAAGACTAAGGAGAGGTCAACAAGGTGTGTGAAGTGTGGATACCCGTACGTCGACAGGTCGGGTACTTTAGTGTTAGTACAGAAGGATAGGACGGCAAGCGGCAAGCGAATTCCAGAAGAGATTCAACAAAGATGTAGACGAGATGATGACGGGTGCTTGAGATTGAGAGAGTCAAAAGAAAAAGGGAATGTACAGAAAAGACTCGACGTAGGGGCCTATTACTCGCGCGACCTTCGAGAACGTTCAAGTGCTGCTGCTGCTGCTGGCTGTGCCATCTCGGAATGACAGCTTTCTCAAACCGACAAAGTTCAAAACACCGAACCTTCCCCTGCAGGAGCTTGATTCACCAACAGGGATTTCCCTCTCCGCACGTCCAGCGCGTGCCTGTCTGCGGGGAGCCTCCTGTGGCTAAAAGCTCGCTTCATTCAGTTTCAACTTGTGTGGCTGAATTCTTGTTAATGGTCTTAAGCTGGTTGGAACCGTGACGGAATGTGGCTTAACTGAAGTTCGTTACGTGCCATGCCGACATCCGAGCCCCTTGCGGCAGGCAACTTCAATCCGAGTTCTGGAAAGAGCCTAGCCAGGCCGTCAGGGTTCACGAACGGCCGCGGCAATGAAACAATTAAAAACGGACCCCAATCGTAAATTACACGCAACCGACCTTGACGACACCCAACCCTAGACTGCGACAAGCGATAGACCAGGACAGACTGAACACCCTGTACTTCCTTTATACTCACCATTTCATCACCTTTGTCTCCTATCTCACCACTACACACATCCACATGGCCATTACGGCATGGAGACATGGCTGAGATATATCCTTCTCTCGTGCAATGCGCGATAGTGGCTACGGCTTTCAAGATCCTCTTGTTCCCGGCTTAGTACGTCTCTCCAGCCGCCTTCATCATTTCATCCTTTTTCCCCCGGCACGTCACTGCACTTCCCTAATGGCGATCCCCAATGATTCGGCGACACGCCTTATAGGAGCTATCGCCATACCTCACATGTAGAGGTTACTTTCACTGACACAATCCTGTCTGCCTCCTCAGCAAATCCACCGACTTTGAGGTTCATCGCAACTGGCTGGCCATCACTCACAGTCTCCCACTCTGGGATTGGTACTACGAAAAGACGTCGGAATGGACCCTGGACTATCCCCCCTTCTTCGCCTACTTCGAATGGATCATGTCGCGAGTTGCCAGGTTGGCCGATCCGGCCATGATTCGGGTGCATAACCTCGAGTACGACAGCTGGCAAACCATTTATTTTCAAAGATGGACAGTCATTGTAACGGAGCTGGTCTTGCTCTATGCGCTACAAATGTACAAAAGCATCTTGTCTGGAAGCTTGGTACGTGTGCTAACAAAAGGCTAAATAGGTTTGTTGACTCCACGCCTGGCGTGTCCAAGAGGGCAGCCCATGCCGCTGCTGTCTCTATCCTCTTGTCGCCCGGTCTGCTCATCATCGACCACATTCATTTCCAGTACAACGGCGTCATGTACGGAATCCTGATCGCCTCTCTGGTCCTGGCCAAGAAGAAGTCGTCTCTGTTGGCTAGTGGTCTCGTCTTTGCCGCCCTGCTGTGCATGAAGCACATCTATCTCTACCTGGCACCCGCCTACTTCGTTTACCTTCTCAGGGTTTACTGCCTTCCACCCAAGTCGTCACCGAGGTCCATCTTCAGGATTCAGTTTCTCAACTGCGTCAAGCTGGGCGGCGGAATCGCAGCCATTTTCGCGGCTGCCTTTGGCCCTTTTGCGCTCAAGAATCAGATCCCGCAAATCTTCAGTCGCCTGTTCCCCTTCTCGCGAGGTCTATGCCACGCATACTGGGCTCCCAACGTGTGGGCTTTGTACTCCTTCATGGACAGACTCCTGATCTCCCTCGCGCCAAGGATTGGGCTACCGATCAAGGCGGATGCGCTCAACAGCGTTACCCGCGGTCTCGTCGGAGACACGTCGTTTGCGGTGTTGCCGAACATCACGCCTCGCATGTGCTTCGTCTTGACGCTCCTTTTCCAGGCCATCCCCCTTACCAAGCTCTTTATGAGGCCGACCTGGGAGGGCTTCATCGGAGGAGTCACCCTCTGCGGGTACGCCTCATTTCTGTTTGGCTGGCACGTCCACGAGAAGGCTATTTTGCTGGTCATCATCCCCTTTAGCCTCATTGCGCTCAAGGATCGACGGTACCTGGGAGCTTTCAGACCATTGGCTGTGGCGGGCCATGTGTCGCTCTTCCCATTGATATTCACGCCGGCCGAGTTCCCAATCAAGACGGTCTACACCATCTTTTGGCTGGTTCTCTTCTTGATGGCATTCGACCGTCTTGCTCCAGCACCTACCCGCCAAAGACTGTTCCTGTTTGATCGTTTCAGCACGGCGTACATTACAGTCAGCATCCCCCTCATTTTTTACTGCTCTCTGATGCATGGTATCATCTTTGGCAAGAGCTACGAGTTTCTGCCGTTGATGTTTACCAGCTCGTACTCGGCGATAGGAGTCGTCGGTAGCTGGCTGGGCTTCATGGTGGTGCATTTTACAGAGTAAATTCTTTGCGTAACAAGCTATCAAATTCAGTATTATTTGTTTACTTTTTAGTGTTTTTCTTTTTTCTTGTTTTCTTCTCTTATCTGGCGATCTTTTGTCACTTCCTATCCCCCAGTGCCGTGAATCTTGCGTAGGTAGGCAGGTATAGTATGCACATTACAGACACGGGTGTAGCCGCCAATTGAATTGTATAATGCCAAGGTCTGGCCTCCCAAAATGGGTATGAGGAGGTTTAAGACCAAGCAAATGCGGCTGACTAAGACGACCTTGAGTTTTCATATTGACACCCAATGGACCGATGAGTTTCGACCAAAAGGTTGCTGCTGTCTTCTGAAAACGTTGGCGCTCTTCGATTCGTCGAGACGAACGTCGCTTTCTGCAAGGCTGAGATTCCATTTGGAGAAAGAGAGACGGTACGGAGTGTACTTGTAGTGTACATCAATACGTACCTACCTGCCCCACATCCCTGCGCCGGTCGATCCGGCAGGCAACTGTGTTTTCTTGTCTTGTGAGCTTCTGTCCGATTTCTTCCTTTGAGAGCCAAGAAAGATCCCCAGGACCCCTTGTGAGATGCAGTGCGGTTCGCTCGGTGATGTGCTGTGTTGGACCTAGCCCGGGGCAGCCAGCCCCTGTTGTTGATGTGTGCGGTGACCATTGACCGGCTCGAAATCAGTTGTTTGGTTGCACAAACAAACGGGAAGGCCCTGGCAAGTGGTTCAGGTTCACAGTTTCTTTTTTGGCCTTTTGGCACCTCATTTACGTGTATGTACATGTCGGTCGGTACTCTTTGGGAAGACTACATACAAATGTCCAAGCATAAGACATGTGATGGACCGTGTGCAACCACTCCCAGTTGACTTAAAGACCGAGATGGTATATACATGTATACACGAAATGGAAGAAGCAACAGATTAGAAACAATCCAGGGGTGGCTTGGTAGCTTGGTGGAATTCGATACATATGTATGTTGTTTGAACATCGAGGTACCTTGGTAGTTGTTCGCCCCTGAGCGCGCATCTGCCATCCGATATCAGATCTGTGAGTACGGATCTTCGATCTCATATCATATTGTAACCTCGTGGCTCGTCTTGGTGCTTCTTAGTCTGTCCTATATACCTGGCTCTGGCTTGTTGAGACGGATTGCTGAAAAAGCTCTTCCTAGGAGTTGCCGAAGAAGTTTCTGCACCTCAATCGGGGGAGGGGCCAGTGAATAGAGGTGAAAAATGGTGGCCGTGGTCCCGTCCTGTTCGAGGGGTCGAGGTCAAGACGGGATCCCTGAGCCTGCTAGCGCGGTACTTTGCTGCGGAGCAAGTGTCATGCACTGCCAGACGCAACACGCGCCCCAGGCGCATTTCTGGCCTTGCCGCCAAGATGGTTCTATCGTTGTCGTTGTTGGTCGAAGGTCATGACTAACTTTCAATCAAGAACCTTGTAGTCTATAGCGATATATGTGCGAAAAGGGAGGCAGTTTGGACACCGGTGCACGTGGATCGATACCCTGTGCGGGATCGGTGGTGGAATCCAAGATCAAAGTCGCGCTCTATCGCGCGGCATCTCCAGAGCGGCCGCCCTGCCTGGAACCTGTCTGGTCCAAGTGGTGCATGCCGGACCCCTACCCTCGGAAAACAAAATTTGGAGGGTGCATCCGCCAACATAGATGATTGCAGAATGGGCCAAAATGGACGCTTCAACCGTCAGCAGATAGCCCTCGTCGCGGCGAGCACGGCAAGTAGTCGAACGTTGGGGAGCTGTCGGGTGGGCGGCCGGCAGGGTCTGCGAAGTGGTCCTGGGGGTGCTCGGGGGGGAAGGCCAAGTACGGTGCCAGTACGGGGGACGAGGAGGAGGGCAAAGAGAGGGCCAGGGCTCCCACTACTCTAAGGCGACGGGGGTAGGATGGCCGCACTGGCATCGGAGCTGGAGCCATCCCTCATCCCGTCCCTCCCTGGCGGGTCCAACGGGTCCCGGACGCCAACACGGACTGGTAAGGCCCTCAGGTTTCTCAGGTACATTCACACGCTCCCATTTGCCGTCCATCCTCCTCGTTCCACCCGACCATCCCAGCGCCATGGGGCTTCCACTCCCGCCCTCTCCCACTTCTTCCACTTCTTCTCCTCCCCTCCCCCCCGCCCGCCCCGGCCTCGTCTTACCTTTCCTCC